>NW_022196903.1:142169511-142193744 GCF_008632895.1 Mastomys coucha
CCCCCCCCCCAGTCCCCTGCAGTGCCACCCTTCAGTGCATTTTTGGCAGACTCCAAACAGGCAGCAGAGAAGGGTAACAGTAGGAAAGAAACCCCTACTGTGATTCTGGGGAGCTTCACTCTGTAGTAGCCCTGGGGGCCAGGGGACTTGGGTAGGTAAGCCAGAAGCACAGGCCTGTGTGCTGGGCTGGGACCACTGTTGGCCTTCTGTCGTTCCTGACTAGGCAGAAGTGGGGGTAAATATTAGGAGAGCTGTCAGTTACTAATTGGTAGCCAAGTATTATTATTTATCTTCCTGAGTTATCACCATTGATAGGAGTCTGGCTTCCTGCTGTCTTAACAGCGGAGCTTCCTGGTTGTTCATTGTAGATAAAAGGGTGGCTTCTCAGGCGTGTTGCTGCAGGTTGTAGATCAAAGTTCCATATTTTTGTATTTTCCCCAATTGTCTATTCAGTCTCTCAGTTGTACCCCTGAAAAGCAAGTGCTCAGTGGAGAAAAGCATAGTCTGTACAAGTATGTAGCATGGACCCATTTTTACATATGTTTTCATGATAGTGTCTGACTTTGGATCAAAGAGGGGCAGATGAGCCAAGCTTGGTAGTACATCCATAATCCCAAGTTCTCAAGAGGCTTAGGCAGAAAGGCTCTGTGAGCTACATAGTGACCAAGTCCAGCCTGAGCAACTGAGAGAGGCTCTCATCTCAAAGAACAGTAAGAAGAAGGCCACAATGTAGTTTAGTGATAGGGCACATGTCTGGCCCACATGAGCTCTAGTTCAGTCTCCAGATCTAGGGTGGGGTGTATGTGCATGGAGAATGCTTAGATCATACAAACGTCAATCCTTGTTTATTTTCTGCAATGTCAGAGTTGGGCTTGTGTACTTGCCATAAGCCAAACACTATTGAATTCCTCCAGGGAACTGAAATTGCACATCCAGTTCACTTTGTGTCTAGGAACTGTCCAAGCCAGAAGAAACTCCAGGTATCTTAAGTTGCTTCTGAAGGACCAGTTAGATTGTTTCAGGATGATTCATACTTAGAACTCTCCCACAATGAAAAGTGCCTTACCCTGAGCTGTTCGGCATTGTCTTATTGTTGTGTCTGTTGACTCCTACAATACTTGGACCATGGTGTACCTTAAATGCAGATGGAAGGGAGGGAGGAGAGGGTGAAGGGGAGGGAGGGGAGGGTGAAGGGGAGGGAGGGAGAGAGGGGAAGGAGGGATGGAGCAGAGAGGAGGGAGGAGAAGGAGGGAGGAATGAAGGAAGGAGGGAGGGAGAGAAGGAGGGAAGAAAGGAGGGAAGGAAAGAGGGAGGTAGAGAAAACCTGACATGGTCAGAACTGTATACACACACACATATATTTACTCTGGGATAGATAGTAAATTGTGTGTGTGTGTGTGTGTGTGTGTGTGGAGAGAGAGAGAGTAGAGAGACAGAGAGAGACTATGTTTCAAATCATCACACATATTATACATATAAATGATAACATTTGCCATTTTCCCTCAGGAAAACATTAGAAGACAAGTAGGCATTTTAGCCCCATACTTTAAGAATCACTTGAGGTCGTGTAATAGAAATAAAGAAAAGAAAGCAAATTATTTACTTTTTTAATCAATAAGTAAACATAGGCCCTTGCTCTATATATAAAATAAGGTTACATGTAAATAGCATCAGCATATAAACCCAGAAATAAGGCTTAAGCCCTGGGTGCCAGAGGTCAGACAGTACAACAGGGGCCTTAATATTAAGTAAGAAAAACACCCTACCCCCATCCATGGACCCATCCAGAAAGGTGCATTTACAATTCCACTCATTGCAAAGTGTGACCACAGAGTTTTTCCTAATTGCCATTATAAAAGAAAGTTAAAATAGAGTTAATAGGCACTCAAATAATGAGGGGGAAATAGCACCATTTTATCCTTTGTTAAAGTTAAGCCATTAGGCTGGGGATGGTTCCCCAGGGGCTCTGACAGGCTCCCTTCTCAGTGATCTACTTTATTGTACAAGATTCGTACTTTCCTTCTCTTGTTCTAAAGCCACTGATGCAGCTTAATACAAATGGGAAGAAATTTCTCCCGATCTGTAAGTGACTTCTCTCAAAGACAAATGCCTAGAGCCCTCCTGGATTTTCTCAACAGAAACTACTGTGCCTTTTCAGAGAAGAATGAATGTTTCTGTGGCTCGCTCTTTTCTGACAAGGAATGAGGTCCCCTGGAGGCAATTTTGAAAGGAAAATTACTAGCATTTATTAGCATTACTAGCATTAGCAGTCAGAATTCAGTTCTTTCTCAAAACCTGTGTATTTCCAAATAGCATGCTTGTCCTTATTCTGTTTCCTGGAGATTGTCAGTTCCTTAGCAGAATGTTAGTGTTAGATCAGCTGTTTGTGTTAAGAAAGACAGACTTCTCTCGTTCACAAGTGCTATTCCTTTACATTCAATCAACTAACTTTTGTAGTAGCAGTTTTAGAAATACAATTTCCCGTGTAGATCAAGAACAGTTGTTAGCATGTAGCAATGACCAAGGTCCTGGAATCTTGGTCATGACATGAAGCCACTAATGCTTTGTCTTTGCTCTGGGATAGACACAGTTGGTAAATTTGTATCTAATAATCATCATTAACCATTTTTGACAACCTAAAAACTCATGGCAAAACCACTAAGACCTTTGAGTACAGCAATGGTCGTGACAATTTTCCAGTATCATTCCATAAATCAATAGTTTTTCAGTGTTTTTATAATAGTTTATAAATAGTTTTATAATAGTTTTAATAGTTTTAAATACCACCTGTGATGGTATTTTAAAAAAAAAAGGGTTATTTTCATCTTTATTAATGTGCATCTGGACACATTTCTATGAATGTTGCTACATGTGTGCAGCTGCTTAAGGGGGCAAAAGAGGGTATTGCATCCCCTGGAGCTAGCAATATAAGCAGTTTTGAACTGCTCAGTGTGGGTGCTGGGAACCAAACTCAGGTCTCCTGGAAGAGCAGCACTTGCCCTTAAGCATTAAGACGCCTATCTCATAGTGCCCATACAGATAATTTAGGATGGGATGTGTCTACTAAACTTTACTTGATCTACATAAGCATAAAAGGTTTAGGACAACTGAACAAAAATCTATCTATACTCATAAGACAGATTATTGAAGCTCTTCAATGAATTTCCTGGACTGTGAGACTCTGAGAAGACTGGTTTTGCTTGAGGCCCCAATACACTACCACAAATTTGTCCTGTTAGCTTAGCCCTTTTTTTCTAGTTCCCCCCAACGAGGCCTAGAAGGTGTGGTCTTTTGCAAGGAAAACGGTGCACTTGGGATAAAGAAAATCAGATATCAGCCCTGAAATACCACTTCTAAAGGAGATTGGGCCTTTAGCCAAGTCTTGTTCACATTGGGTCAGGCTTTCCCAGGACCAACACGTGATGATTTTTCAGGTTACAGATGCATAGTAAAATAAACACATTCCAGAACAGGCATAACTCCTGGGTTCCCTCACTACCTTCAAAATTGGAATACACTGGTGGGCAAGACCAAATAGAAATCACTAGAACTACCTTACCCATCAAATACTGTCCCCAAAGCAAAACCATACTCCTAGAAAGATTACAGAAATGATTGCCGCAGCACTTGGGAGGCAGAGAGAGAGAAAGAGAGAGAGAGAGAGAGAGAGAGAGAGAGAGAGAGAGAGAGAGAGAGAAAGAGAGAGAGAGAGAAACATTATTGTTGCCATAAAGGACGTGGAAGGCACAAGGTCATGATTCCCACCACATCCGGAGTCAGTCAGTCTGTCCGTATTCAGTTTAGAAAATGGCATCTGATTAACTTCAGCTTAACCAAACAGTGATCCTAAATACACCTGCCACATCCAACATAAATCTGTCGTACACAGCTTGAGCTAATTCAGTTACCTCATGCTCAGGTCTACCCAATGCTACAGTTACCTTGTACTCAGGTCAATACCAATGCTAACTGATTCCATTACCCTTAATTAAGATGTAATAAGCAGTTTACTTCAGCTAAGAAGGCTATCAATACTTCCTACTACAGGAACACATCAGCTCTCTAGCCCTGCAGTAGATTTAATTAGCCTGAATCTTGATTGCTTTTCCTTTCCACAAACTAGCACTTTCCACAAACTAGATCCATTCTATTAATGACATTTTGCTGAAAGGATCTAGTGAGCAGGAAGTGGTGAAACTTTTGGACTTAGTGGTAAGACATCTGCAGTCAGGGAGAAAGGAAACAGCAAGAATTCAGGGCCCCCCTGCTGTCTAGGGAGGTTTCCAGGCAGACAGCTGTTTGAACAGGTCAAGACATTCCATCTAAGGCAAAGGACATAAGACATCGCATCTAGCCCCATCTTAAAACCAAAATAAGAAGCACAATATCCTGTAGGCCTCTTTAGATTTTAGGAAACATAGTCCTCACTTAGATGCGTTACTATATAGCCCATTCACACATAGATCTCCAAAGCATGGAGCTCAGAGTGGGGTCCAGAACAATAGGAAGCTGTACGATAGATCTAGGCCTTGCTCATGCCACACTGCCCTGTGGTCTAATACCTAGGAGATCCCATGTGCATGAATGATCAATGGCAGCTCTGGCAGGCCACAATAGGAGACTCACAGTGGAAGCTCCTTAAGGTTTAGGTACAAGAGTTAAGGAGTTGGCTCAGGCAGGAAATACTTGCTGCATAAGCACAAGGACCCAGAAACCTCGCAAAGCTGTAATCCCAGTGAGAGGAAGGCAAAAAGAGACTGGTTTGATAGCCAGAAAGCCTAGCCTACTTGGTAAGTTCCAAGCCATGGAAAGGTGTTATAAATAAATAAATAAATAAGAAATAAAAAATATAAATAAAAACCAAGTTGGATGACACCTAAGCAATAACATCCAAGGTGGTTCTCTGGCTTGCACATACATGTGTACACACACATGCATACCACGGGAATGGGGGCCAAGGGGAGGGAGAAGAAGAGAGAGAGAGACAGATAGACGGAGATTTAGGATACTACTCCTTTAAGAAATGGCTTGCAGTGTCTTAGTAGAACAGAGGAAGTCTGGACCACTATCTTAGCACACTCGGAACACTCACAAGTAAGTACTGCTGGATCCAATAGGACCAGGAACTAGGATTGTGCAGTGCACAGTTTTTACACTGATCTAGTGTGTGTTTACACTGAGGTGTGAAGAGGCTTGTGCGGACCACGCAGACATAAACAAGTTACACTAAAAAGTAGCTCAATTTCCCGTGATGCTATTCCCACTGCACTGCCTTCCCACTTCACAGCAGACACGCATGGCATCATGGGGGTTTGAGTCTGGCTTACAGATGCTTCGGAATGCAGGCACTGCCCCACAGTGGCCAGGAGCAGGTACTGCAGCCCTTTCAGTGTCTTCCCGGAGACAGAACTTTTTGATCAGGGTTTTGCTTGATGACCAAACACCAATGGCTTGGAATATGAATGGAAAGTCGTCTGGTTATGAAGGATATTTCATTCTAAGCAAATTGTAAAATTATTTTGGCTTACTATTCACTCAGCTATGTCCCCATGCTCATTTGGGATCAACTAACAGATCAACTTTTCCTTTGTAATGTGTCTCTGTTTACAAATCTCCAAGGGAAAGAGAAAAACAAGATTTACACGTGCTTGGCTTTCCAGATACCATGTTTGACCTCCTCTTAGATGCCTTGCATTGTGGTCATACCTCAACAACAGACAAGCTTACATACTTATGCACATAAGTAGATACTGTATTGAAATGGGAGTAGGGAAGGTAGCTTTGTGGTTAAGAGCACGGCTGCTCTTCTAGAGGACTTGGGTTCAATTCCCAGCATCAACATGGCTGTTCACAACTGTCTGTACCTCTAGTTCCACCAGATCCAATGTTCTCTCTGGCCTCTAGGGGCACCTGGCACATACATGGTACACACACACACACACACACACAATAACATAAAACAAACTTTCAAAAACTATATTGAAATAGTGGATTCAGAGCCAATCTTTTTTTCTTTCATTTCTTAGACTTGGTTTTAAAAGATCAATAAGCTAACAGAAAGCATTCAGTATATACAAGCCAATAAATATAATAAATCACAAGATCATCTCATGAGAAGGGGAGCCTTTGACAAAATCTACATGCCTTCATAATAAAATTTCTAGAGAGACTGAGACTACAGGGAACAAACTCCAACATAATAAAGGCTATATATGACAAATTCACACCCAGCGTCACCCCCAGATGAAGAGAAACTTGAAACAATCCCGTTAAAATCAGTAACAAGACGGGGCTATCAACTCCCTCCACTCCTTTTCATTATAGTTCTTGGAAACTAGCTGGGGCAATAAGACAAGAGAAAGAAACTAAAGAGATGTGCAAAGGAAAGAAGAAATCAAATGATCACTATTTTCAGATGATAAAAGAAAGATAAAAGATCCCCAAAATTCCACCAGAAAAGTTTTAAGGAGCAGCAGGATACAAAGTCAACTTGTAAACAACCACCATCCACCAACCACCATCAGGCTGGAAAGGTAATCATGGACACACTTTCACCACAATAGCCTCAAAGAAAATACATTATCTAGGATGTAAAAGATCTCCACAATGAAAACCTCAAATCTCTGGAGAAGAGAGATTGGGACAGACATTAGAAAATGGAAACAACCTTCCTGAAATTGATCTTAGCAGCAGAAAGCAGAGCTGTCCTGAGCTGCCAGAGGGGCAGGTCTTCCTGGCTCTCTGGGCTGCTGTCAGTCCCCCACTTAGGATTGAAGAGAACACGTAATTTCTCTCTTACAGCCCGCAAAGGAGTGTTCACATAAGCAGCCAAAGAACCCTGGGCCACCCCTGTCCTCAGCTAGCTTGTCAGCTCTTTCCTATGTTCCTGCAAACACCAACCCCAAGTGGCCTGGGCAGCTGCTGTGCCTGTTGCTCTTCCTAGGCACCCCAAAACCAATGGTTTCAAGCTTCCTTTGTCAACCTGCTCTGCCTTTGTTGTGTACAATGGCTGAACCCCCAGAGCAACATGCAGAAAATGGCAGCCACCCATTTTCAGCCCAAGGAAGACCCCAAGAAACAGGTATAACAGATGGGACTATGCTGTCTGCCCCAACATAGTTGCTAAATAAACCTGAAGTTGAAGTATTAGTTACATTGTAATTTTAAAACATTCGATAGATGTGTGAGCCCTGGTTTCTAATTTTAGAAGGTTGTTCTCATGCTTTCTGGCCTAAACCACCTTTATGCCTGCCCTTGTCTGCCTTCAACTTGAAGTCACCATGTTTGACACTAGCAGTATGGACATGCCACATGTCAGTCCCCAGTGCCTGTTATTCCACAACCCCAGTCTGTTTTTCACTCACCACACTATAGTTAAAGGTCTCTCTCTGTGTCCTCCATTATACCGAGACAGTGCCACACTCTTCCTTTACCTAGGGTCCCTAGTATAAAGCTTAGGATGCAGGACAGGTTTAGAAACATTGACCGGGGTGAGCCTTGCTCCCCAGAAGCCTGTGGTTCTCACAGTTGTTCTCTCTGTCCAGAACTACAGAAAGCCCTGGACATATTGTAAGTGACTGTGAATTTTAAAACTTCTGAGATCCTACCTTGTTTTTCTCTTTTCAGGACTCTCTTCCCAAAACCATACAAGGAGAACAGAGGAATCATGTCCATGATTGCAGCTTTCTACAGCAACAAATCTATCCTCATCACAGGGGCCACAGGCTTCCTGGGCAAGGTGCTCATGGAGAAGTTATTCCGTACCAGCCCCCACTTGAAAGCCATTTACATCCTTGTGAGACCCAAGTCTGGACAGACACTGCAGGAGAGGGTTTTCCAGATCGTCAACAGTAAGGTATGTCTTGTGGGGAGGGCCGTGTGTGGTAAGCAATGCTTTGGGGCCAAGTGACTTGGTACATGTCTCCTTACAGATCTGTAATGGTTAGTATTAATTATCAGGATCTGGAATCAACAGGAGACAAGCCTCCTGTGAGCAGGCCTGTGGGTGGTTATCTTAATTAGGGTACTTGAGACAGGAAGACCTCCCCATAATGAGTGCACCTTTTGCTGGGTTTGGGATCCTAGACTAGCACAAGAATTTATAGCTCTCTACCCCATTTGTGGATACAATGTAACCAGTTCCTTCAAGCTAACCCCTGCAGCCTTGACTTCCTGGCTAGGATGGACTGTACTTTGAACTGTGAGGTAAAGTAAACCTTTCCCCCCTCAAGTTGCTCTTTTGGGGGTATTTTATCACTGCAATGATAAACACAGAAGAAATGAAGACAGACTCCCACCAATGGGCCAGAGCATACAGGGAACAGAAAAAGAAGACATAGTAGTGAAACCTGAGGTGTTTTCCCCAAGGAGAGCAGAGGTGCTTACAGTATATCTAGGGCAGGAAAAGAAATTACCTTTGTAATGGTTTGAATCTGAAATGTTCCCACTGTTCTGTTTTGGGTACTTGTTCTTTGTGAAATTTGAGGTAAGGCCTGACTGGCAGAAGTGGTTCGCTAGAGAGCGACCTTTGAGGTTGATGGCACTGAACAACTCTGAATACAATTGCCCAATCTTAGTCCTCTCTTGGTGTCACAAGTGCGGTTTTGGTGGTATCCCTTTTAATGTCTTCTTGTCTCACAGCTATTGTCTGGATGGTTTTAGAAGTCTAAGTATTCAGTAACTAGTCACTACTAGGCTTAGCTCTTGGATTTGCAAGGTGAATAGTGTAGGACAGTAGAGAAAGCTTCACACTTGGTCCTACCCATTCCTTCCCACACCAGAGAAACAGCCCAGCATGGAGAGCTTGCCATAGTTGCCTAACCCACCTACATCTTGTTTATCTACACAATGGATCAATTAACAAAAGCAATTTCACAGGGATTTGTGAGGATTAGATGAGATATCAATGCATAAAATACTGTGTTGCATAATATAAAGATATTATCAATGACCTCTGAGTTCTTTCACCCAGAGAAGCTCTTTTGTTCATTATCCCTAAAACCAGATTGTGGATTACCTGAACCAGTTTCACACTTACATTAAACACACACACATACACATTCCCACAGTCACTCATCTATCAGTTCACCATGGCTTTTGTAAGAGACAAAAATAAAGATGAATAGGTGGCTTTTTATTTATTGCTGTGCTTGAGATGGGGTCTTGCTCTGTGGCTTAGAATGGCCTCAGACTCTGTCTACCTGCTCTACCTCCCAAGGGCTGGAATTCTAGGCTTGTACTACTGTGCCAGGATCATAAGTAGTCTTAATCTCCCAGATCTCCCAGATCTGTGATGCATCCATTCTCATTTGCATGTGTACTTAGCTAGCTATTGCTCTCTGGCTTATATGAATTACAACCCTGCTGAAATAAACAGCCTCCACTGTCCCTGAAAGCCAGCTGATAGGAGAGGCAACAACCCAGCCACTTGGGATCCAAGGTGATTGATGGAAGGGTTGCCATCTTTTACAATTGCCCCCGAGCCATTGATGTCTCCATAGATGACACTAGCAGTGGAAACCAAGCTGTGACTGATTCTACAGGAAAACTTCTGGTCTGGGCAGGAGTAAGTGTCAATGCAGTACCAACTCTGCAAGACTGCCACTGGGATACATGTCCCATGGCTGAGAAATACACAGTGGCTGCCCATGAGGAAACCCCCTACTGTCTTCACTTTAGGTCACAAAATTCCTTTCTGCCCTAATGTCTGTCCATTCTCCAGTCAGAGTCCATGATGCTAGGGAACTCTTGTAATTCAAATTTCATATACAGCAGTAGGACAGAGATGGGGTAAACCATTTAAGAAATAAGAAAATTAGACAAAGAAAGCTATTTTAAATGCCAGGCAGCAAAACTGGTATATATCTATTAAGAAATGTACTTGGTAGGAACTTAGAAGTCTCCTTAAGAAGGTAATATAGTGGAGTAAGAAGTACGTCCCTTACCTGGTCTCTGACTGGACTCTCCAGAAAGAGGCCTCTTTACCCTCACTTTTTGTGGCCAATTGTTCTACATTCTGGAAGGTTCTTCCTTGCCCCCTCCACTGCTGTGTTAGTTGAGGAAGGTCCTCTTCTCCTTGTCTTTGGCAATGCATTCTTGAATCTGCAACAGAAGGTGGGAGCCAGTGGATGTGTGCATATTTAGGGTCAGGTGTTCTGTGACCCTAGAAGGAAAAAGGAAACCACATGGTTAGTGCATAGTGTCTGTCAGTTTATCCCAAGTGAAAGACATGAGAGAGGGAGATGAAGAGGAAGTACAAGAAGGAATGAGAGTTTTTTTAGTGAATAAGATCCCAAACCTAAAATCCTGGAATGCCTTGAACTTCTTCATTCAATAGACACAGGTTGAATATCTATTGCCAGCACTGGGCTAGATGTGGAGGGTATCCTAGCTCACCCAGGAGAGAAGTGAAGAGTAATGATGAAAAGGCCTTAAGAGAGAAAGAAAGAAAGAAAGAAAGAAAGAAAGAAAGAAAGAAAGAAAGAAAGAAAGGAATGAAGGAAGAAAGGACAGAAGGAAGAAAGGGAGAAAGAAAGGAAAGAAGAGAGAGAGACAGACAGACAGAGAGACAGAGAGAGAGAGAGAGAGAGAGAGAGAGAGAGAGGGCCTTAGATCTCAAATTACAGACAAAAATATAAGGTTTGGGCAACTCTATTTGAGGAAATATAACACTTGTCACTTTTGAACCAGCTTTACTCTCACCAAGTCTTAAGAAAGCATAAAACGGGGGCTGGAGAGATGGATCAGTGGTTACGAGTTCTTGCTGATCTTGCAGAGGACTCAGGTTCAGTTCTCAGCACCCACGTGGTGACTCACAACCATCCATAGCTCCAGTTACATGGGATTCAGTGCCCTCTTCTGGCCTCTGTGGGCAATGCACACACATGAAGCACAGTTTGCCTCTCGTTATCTACATATGCCTAGGATTGTGGAAGACAGAACATATGTTCTGTCCATCAAAACTCAGAGATTGCCTCCTTCTCCTACTGTGGGATATGTAGCTGCTGCCTCCCTCTCCTGTTTCCCTGATCTCAGAGAGTGACAGCTTCCAAAGAAGAGTTTCTTAATCCACTGGGAACAGAGAACCAGAAAAGACTCATCTTCTTACTTATGGCTGCTAATTCTTAAATCTTTTCACTTTATTTATTTATTTATGAGACAGAATCTCACTATGTAGCTCTGGCTGGCCTGCAACTTGCTATATAGACTAAGCTGTCTTTAAATTCTCAGAGATCTTCCTGTCTCTGCCTCCCAAATGCTAGGATTAAAGGCATGGTCTCACACACAAGCATTACACTGCATTTTTATAAGCTAAAATAAAATGGCATTTGGCATGTTACATTGGATACTATATAAACTTCCATGGAAAAATAGATAATATTCAATAAGCTGTTAGTTTTCCCTGAGGCAAATGAACTTTGGAATACAGAGGATGATCAGGCAAGCAGGGCTCGCAGCCATGACCTCAGCTCACACAGCACAGCTTGATTTAAGATACTATGCCAATTTGACAGCTACTAAGATCAGAGAGAGATTGTTCAACACAGTGAGGGGGATCTGGAGACTAGAGGGGGGAGGGGAAGAGAGGAGAGGGGAGAGAAAGAGAGGGGAGGGAGAAGAAGAAGAGAGGAAAGAGGAAGAAGAGGAAGAAGAAAGAGGAAGGGAGGAGGGAGAGAAAGGGGAGAAGAGAGGAAAGGAGGGGAGGAAGGGGAGAAGGGGAGGAGATGGGGAGGAAGGCAAGAGAGGAAGCACTACCTGTTTGGCAGCTTTGGGAAATAAAAAATAATAGTCCCATTTTTAAAGACCCATGAAGTGACAAGTGCTATGCCAAGCACAGACTTTGATTATCATATTTAATCTTAGAAATCCTTGTGAAGTGTTCATTCTTATGTCGCAAATGAGAAATTAATCCCAGAAAACTGTCCTCTCCCCCAGGTGGTGTGATCTGTGCCAAGGAGGTGACACAGCAAAGCTAAAAGGCAGCTCTTCTGAGAATCAAGGCACTCTCACCTCCTCTCAGAGCGGCTTCCTTGGTGACAAAATCTTAGAAGCCAAAGTGCTGAGGCCCTGTCTGCCTGTCGGTCAGCACCTTTCTCTTCAACATGGTCCTGTTAGAGCCTAGAAACAATCTATGTTTGGTCTCCATCTTCCAGGCCAACTCTTTCCTGCCCACATGGATTCTCAAAGCACACTAAGGAACCTACCTTATGGGGATAAACTATACAAAGATGATTAATACATGCCACCATTAGTACTGATTATAGGTTCTTATAAAAAGTTCTGACAAGTGAAAGACTACTCTCAAGAATAACCTTTTATAGTGAATCTCTAATTCTCTAAGGTCACAGAATGATACAGTCCCATGATTGGCATCTTAAGTAAATGTGCAAAAAAAAAAAAAAAAAAAAAAAAAAAAAAAAAAAAAAAAGGCCAAGAGAACTTTAAACCTTGCTCTTGTGGCATGAAGAATAAAGAACAGGATGGGGAATTAGCCCAGCTCCACATGATGATAGGTCTGATGTCTTTGCAGAATATGTACACTTCTGATACACACCTGTGGTGTGTCACTGATCACAGTCATTAGATGCTGGTACTAAGCACAGGTGCCCACGATTCAACTCAGAACTGTTGATTTGGAACCTTCTACACCTTCCAGGCAGTCTGAACCACATGATTACACCACATGGCTGTGTGGTGTAATAGCAATGGTCCTCCCTGAAGCAGTTAAAACCTTCCAGATCGACCCTTTGCAGCCCATGGAAATGACTAGCAGAGAGGAAGAGCCTGATGGTGTGTGTGTGTGTGTGTGTGTGTATGTGTATGTGTGTATGTATTTGACTATATTTTGGATTCATAAGTTCTTCAGTATGATTTATATAAATTTAATCACAACTGGACTGGAGCTAACACCCAATATCCCTGGTGCTTCAGCTCCACCCCTGAAAACTCCTTGGAGTCTTCCTTTCACTGTAGAGCTCTGGAAGGTCCACAGTCTGCCCTTTAACTTAAAAGACCTCACCATTTTCCCACAGAGAATAAAAGTACTAACTAAACAAGTACTGGTGTATCACTAGGTCTAGATAATATGGTTCTGTTTGAAGAGGGGGATTCAATAGAAGCAACAGAGACCAAAGGCTCTCATAAAAAGGTTACATCCAATGATGCCCAGGAAACAAAGCCAAACCTCTTTGTAGATGCCCTCCCAAATGAGGCATGGGGGTCACCCCTTCATTGAAGAGTCCACATTCTGGCTGTGAACTCTTTCAAAAGTGGTGCCCAGGGTGATGTGTCTGCCCTCCACCCAACTTATGCTCCTCTCCAAAGGCATAGTATCCCCAGAACTACAAACAGATTCACAATGAAGAAAAATGATACCATAAAGATTCAAAGAGGCTCATACAAACTCAGTTACCAAAAGGTAGGAATTGCAAACATTTCACACAAACTCATACATTTTTGTTCAGCTAAAAGAATTCTCATTGGGAAACACTTGACTGTAAAAATGTATTTATGATACACTTGACTATAAAAACATATTTGTGATTAAAATTAGAAATGTTAAAGATCTGTCACCAAGAGACAGAATGAATCCAGGACATTTAATCAACCTTTTTGATCCCAGATGCCAAAACAAAACATTGAGGAGGACCCGTCAAACTTTCTAATTGTTTCCAGAACTGAAATGACACCTATTGATGGTCCAGCCCTACCATGTAGAAGATGGACGCTCAGAGACAGGCACTTGTTGGCTGCTTGTGGGATTAAGTCCCTTCCCTAGTCATCTTGACCCAGCTCCAAGGATGTTTTTGAATATGCTTTTCCCTGATGCAAATGCAATATGATTTATTTAACTACCTGGATTTTTGTTTGTTTTTGTTTTGTTTTGTTTTTTGTTTTGATTTTGGCTTGGGTGTTTGTTTGTTTGTTTGTTTTGAGATAGGATCTTATGCAGTCCAACTTCGCCTCAAACTTGCTAAGTAGAAAAGATGACTTTGAGCTGGGATCACTGATGTGCATCACCATGCCTGGTGCATCACAATGCAGGGGGCATCAAACACAGGGTCTTGTGCATGGAAGGCAAGCACTCCCTGCCAAGTGAGCCATATCCAAAGCCCAGATTTGTTACTCAACCAAAGAGCCTGCTACTATGAACCAAGGAGCATACAGTTTTCAGAGTATGGTGACCTAAAAGACCTTCTCTTCATGTTTAAAAACCAAAGACTGATCTTGTTTACTCCCAACAGTTCCAGACATTTATCTCCATGGATGCTGTATGAAAATTCCATCTTATCAAAATAGGCTGGACCAAACACCATGACCAAAAAGCAAGTTGGGAGGGAAATAAGCTTATTTGACTTTCACTTCCAGATCATAGTCCACCACTGAAAGAAATCAGGACAGGAACCTGAAGGCAAGAGCTGATGCAGAGGCCATAGAGGAGTGGTGCTTACTAACTTGCTATTCATGCCTTGCTCAGCCTGCTTTCTTAGCACCCAGGACCACCAGCCAGGCGGTACTACTCACAATAGGCTGGGCCTTTCTTCATCAATCACTGATCTTATGGAAGCATTTTCTCAGTTTATGTTACCTTCTCTCAAATGACTCTAGCTTCTGTCAAGTTGACATAAAACTGTCAAGCACAGAGGAGATCCTTCACCCCTTCATGTCCAGGGCAAAGTTCAAAATATGCACCTGACTATTAGACATGGCTTTTTCAGATGTTCCCAGAGTTAGGATCCAAGTTACACCAAATGCATGAAATAAAGAGGAGACAACCTTCACAGAAAATACTGATATTTGTATAAAATAGGTTTTGAGTGCTAAAATAAAAGGCATTTATGCAAAGTGGTACTTATGACATTAATGAGGCACTTGGCATGTGGATTTCTGTTTCAGCTGTTTGAGAAAGTCAAAGAAGTCTGTCCAAATGTGCATGAGAAGATCAGACCCATCTCTGCAGACCTCAACCAGCGTGACTTCGCCATCAGCAAGGAAGACATGCAAGAACTTCTATCCTGCATCAATATTATCTTCCACTGTGCCGCCACAGTGCGTTTTGATGCGCATCTGAGGTAAACTCCCCCATCCTTTTGTAGCTTATAGTGCTCTCTCTCTCTCTCTCCCTCTCTCTGTATGTGCAAAAATTCATGGAATCTGTAAAAATAAGAATCAGAAAAGGAAAGAAACCCCACAAAATATACTTCAATGAAAAGTTTAAAAAGAAACAAACAGAGAATCTTCAGAATGTCTCCATATTCCAGCATGCAGAGGTGACAGTCTACCGTGGAGTGCATGCACACTCGTCTTTCTGCCTGCTTCCACAATTATGCAAGCATAACTTCAAAGAAAGGACATCCTACTGGGAGCAGTCCCTATCCAATAATTCTGAGAATGACAGCAGACATGGCATTGCATATTTTTTCTTTATTTCTTTGATGATTTGAAAAGTTGGCATGTTTAAATGCTTATTGATAATTTCTTTTGTGAAATGCCCATTCATCTTGCTTTCTTACTTTGAAATGATTTTTTTATTTTTTGTGATTTGAAGGTTACCTGGAAGTGCCCACATATTAACTTTATCTTTTATAATGCTCAGCATATTTCAGGTGACCTTTGTCTTTCTGCTCAGTTGTGTATATTCACAATTTCTTGAGTTGTTGTAATTGTAATCTTTTTACATTTAGATCTTTGGTCCACTTGAAACATTTTTATTAGTTCATTCGTTTATTTATTATTTGTTCATTTATTTGGAGATGGGGTCTCTCTACAGAGCCCTAGCTGTCCTGGAACTCACTACATAGAATAGAGTGGCCTTGAATTTAGAGATCTGCCTGCCTCTTCCTCCTGAGTACTGGCACTACAGGTGTGTGCTGCCACACCCAGCTCATTTTAAATGCTTTTAACTATGAACATATATAGCCAGGAAAAATCTACAAAAATAGTGAACTGCTTTTGTAGACAGTAGATGTCTTTTTCTCTAACAGATGGTTAGTTCTCAGACAATGCTTAGCACAGGGTTTGTTTTTCAATCTATTTGAGACAAAATTCTTGTCCTAACTTACTAAAACTGCTTATTCCACTGATCAATTTTGATTAGGGCATTAGTAGTCAAAGGAACATTTTAAAACAGAAATACCTTAATTATTCTCATGTGGGGCTATTTCTTTAAATCAGTGTAATTTTTCCAAGTTACCTTCATACAGATTCATTTAGAAAAATTTAACATTTTAGAAACACCATTCCTTCCCACTCAATATCCACTTATTCCATTTTACTTTACTCATGAAATTTACGAGGTTTTATGTATCCATTAAGGATTTCTTTAAGTACAGATGCTGACACATGCATGCTTTCAGGCCACTGTATTCTCTAGTTTTCATTTAGATGTAGAATACCACTTTAGTATTTTGCCATAATTTTTAATGGATCTTTTACTGATTTAGTGGATGTAACTCTGTAAAACTAGAGTTACAGGCAGTTGTGAGTCATATGATATGAGTGTGAGGAACCCAATAGGGGCCCTGCAAGAGCAGTCAATATGCAAGCTCAGCTTCTGTGCCATCTCTCTAGCTCGCTCTTTCTCTCTTTCGCTCTTTCTTTCTCTCTTTCTCTCTTTCTTTCTTTCTGCATGGATTATCTGCATTCTAATTGTTTTAGCTTCTTTTGTTTATTTTCCAAATATATCATTCTATAATATTACAGCAGCTTTTGTGACTGGGCTTTCAATGCTTTGCATCCATTTACCAACTGGTTTTTCTCCAGTCATGGGGTAGTTTCTCGTAGTAACATCAAGTGCTAACTGGCAATGTCTGAAGGCATCTTTGATACCCTGAAAGGCAGTATTCCTAGCTGTTCCCCATTAGTTATGGCTTTGGATAGAACTTGAAATGCATGAACTTTTATCATTTTATTAGTAAGTTTCTTTACATGGGAAATGTATATAAAATGGCATTTCATCTTGTTCTGGAAGAAAGAAAGAAAGGAAGGAAGAAAGAAAGAGAGAGAGAGAACTGGAGAGATGGCACAGAAGCTGAGCTTGTATATTGTCTGCTCTTGTAGGGGCCCCTATTGGGTTCCTCACACCCATATGATATGACTCACTAGTCTAGTTTTACAGAGTTATATCCAGATGCACACTGCACAAGTACACATACTTAACAGTAATGTGTGCATAATGATATAGTTTTTCTCCTTTTGAGTTAGCTTAGAGTAATAGGTTTCCTGATGCTAGATAAAGCATGTGTCCCTTGAATGAATTCTGGCTATCTTACTGCTTATACTGAGTTTATACAGCTTTCTACAGTATCAGCTACAATTTAGGATTTTGCATCAATCTTCATGACTGGTCTGCATCTTTACAACAACTTACAGTATTACTTCAAATAACTACTCTTAGTTCACTCCATGTTATTAGTATTTTCTATCTTCTTTAGTTAGATTCTTCATTTGTTGCTTTTTGGTCTTTCAATGGCCACTTATGGAAGTCAATTAGTAAACTCAAAAGGCCTTATCTTTCGTCTATTTTAATGATTAGAATCATGTAACCTCTAGACACAGTACTTACAGTGCTTCATGACTAGGACTAAGGACTTCACACACCAGGAGCACATTATAATTTCATGTGTCATAGAACTATGAAGCTATGGACCATTCTTTTCCTCCTTGTCTCATGATGTGCCACCAAAATCTCAGCCTAACCTATTATTGAAGTAGATGTAGTCATTGCACATACACCAGTTAAAAAGCTTCATATATCAGCCACCAGGGTAAGTACAGACACGGTGTGGTATCGCAGTCACTGGAGAAGGTATATTCACAGTGTGGTACACCGGGTGTGCTGGGTATATTTACTGCTTCCTTCTACTTCATCCTCTCCAGAGAAGCTGTGCAGCTGAATGTCACGGCCACCCAGCAGCTCCTGCTAATGGCCAGCCAGATGCCAAAACTGGAAGCCTTCATCCACATCTCCACTGCCTTTTCTAACTGCAACCTGAGCCACATTGATGAGGTCATCTACCCATGCCCTGTGGAGCCAAGAAAGATCATTGACTCCATGGAGTAAGTTGGATCAGATGAGGGACTGGGTAGCAGCACATGGTGAGGGGCTGGGCAGCAGCCCATGGCTTCCTCTTGGTTTCTCTGGGGTTGTTAATGAAGTTATGAGGTAGGAAACTTTGTAAGCAAAGTGCTTTGGAAAAGTGCTTTACTTTTCTTTGCTGGTCCCTTCTTCCAATAAGAGTTACGCTGCTGAAGGGAAGGAAGATAGAAATTCCGTGTGTGTGTGTGTGTGTGTGTGTGTGTGTGTGTGTGTGTGTGTACACTAGGAATTGATACATAGGAATTGGAGCAGCCAGGGCTTTGTGCATGCTAAGCAAGCACCCTTCCATGAGCTATATTCTCAGCCCTGAAACCCCCTAAAGAAAAATCTTGTTAAGTATAGGGCTGCAGAAACACTGGGCTACAACTGTGTTCCTCACTTCTTAGCATCACTAGATCATAGCATATAAATGATCAGGAGAGAAATTTTGGAGTTGGACTGATACAGGTTCAACTCATGGCTGATAGCTTGCTAGCTGTGTGAATTGTTTTACAATTGTTTCAGTCTTTCTGAGCCTCCAGGCCCCCTTTTTGTTACTTTCCTGTTGTGCTGATGAAATAACCTAACAAAAGCAACCTATGTGGAAAGGACGAATTTGGGTTAAGAGTTCTAGGACATAGTCCAGCATGACAAAGGAGCCAAGGCTGAAGGAGTGAAAGAGAACTGGCCACACTGAGTCCAGTCAGGAAACAAGGAACAGGAATCTTCCTGCTCATCTTGTTGTCTTCTGTTTTTGTTTGTTTTGTTTTGTTTGCCCAGGAACCAAGCCCAGGGGCTGGTTCCTCCCACCTAAGAGTGGGTCTTCCCATTTTAAGCAACATAGTCAAACACAATCCCTCAGATACAGGCCCAGAGGTTAACTACCACAGATCCTACCTTACAGTTGTGATGTTGAGTAAATTTATATAAGTCTGTTGCTATGGTGCTGGGGGATAACAGGTTTGGTGAAGAATCTAATTCTTCCAACATCCAGCAGGGAATAATCTGTGGATGGATTCTGCTGGGATAGACTTTCCTACCTTAGCTGAAGTGGTCTCTAGTCTGTTTTCTCTTATTGCTGATAAACTAAAACAACAAACAAACAAACAAAACCACTTTCTTCATAGGACATGGTTCTAGTCTCAGAAGTTTATTTCTGTTTCCTGCTTCTTATTTTGCTCCAATAACTTGAGCTTTGTGTCTTTTAAATTCTACATTTAAAAATGACACAAAATGACTGTTACATGGTAAATCTGCCAGTATATAATTTCGTGCAATTTTATAATCGTATTTAAAATACACTCCTTTTTAAAAGCTTCAGCTAAATTGGGAGCTCATTCCCTTCGTTTCTGTCTCTCTTGCTCTAAGAGCTGATGTTTTACCAGTCAGAGAGAACTGAGTAGAAGGGGCAAGCCTTCGTCCTTAGACATCTATGGAGCCAATACCCTGTAAGACAAGCTAACTCGCCCACTTTGTAGAGCCTTCAGTCATGACCCTTTGCAGAGAGCAGCTGTTCTATGTGACACTAACTCCCCGTGGTTGCTAGGTTCTGATTTTCTCTTGAAATTGTTTTTCCTTGCAGCCCTTGTTAGAATTAAACTTGTTTTTTGTAGTCTGTATTGGTGTTGGAAAATGGTCTCAGGTTAGTTGATTTGTGATCACTGATTTGTAGGTGGTTAATTATCTACAAATGAGAGGAGGCGACACTGGAGCAGCAATCCTCTGTATCTGTGACCCTTGGTCTTTACATTCAACCAACTGCCAATCTGTCTGTGCTAGGTCATAGTCCATAAATAATACAACAAACATTCTGCACTTACATTATGCTCAGTGTAATAGGTAATTTAGAGATGATTTAAATACACATTAGAATATGCATAGGTTACATGCAAATCAGTCTCTTGGATAACAAGGGTTATCAAGGCGAGGTATCTGCCTTATCTATCATTTTCTCAATTCTTTTGTGGTCACTTAATTCTTCTTGGCTTGTGTATGTGTGTATGGTGTGCATGCATATATATTTACATGTGAGTGCACAGATGTGTGCACATGTGTAAGCATATGGCGGCTCAAAGTTGATGTCAAATATCACCTTTCTCGATAGCTTTTGTGGTATTGCAAGGCATAGTCTCTTGGCTGACTTGGAACTTACTGATATGGTTAGTCCAGCTGGACAATTTGTTCCACTGAGCCCGTCTCTGTGTTCCTGTGCTGGTGTTACAGATAGGCTGCCAAATTGGCTTACATAGGTTCTGGGGCTCCAAACTCTACTATTCAACTCTTGCATGGCCAGTATTTTATACAAATTTAATATTTGATATAAAATGTAATATATTTTATTTCTCTGATGTACTGGCTGTTTTTATGTGTCAACTTGACACAGGCTGGAGTTATCACAGATAAAGGAGCCTCCCTTGAGGAAATGCCTCCATGAGATCCAGATGTAAGTCATTTTCTCAATTAGTGATCAAGGGTGGGAGGACCTATTGTGAGTGGTACCATCCCTGGCCTGGTGGTCTTAGGTTCTATAAGCTGAGCAAGCCAGGGGAAGCAAGCCAGTAAGTAACGTCGCTCCATGGCCTCTGCATCAGCTCCTGCTTCCTGATATGCTTGAGTTCCAGTCCTGACTTCCTTTGGTGATCAACAGCAATGTGGAAAGTGTAAGCTGAATGAATGGTGTTTGTGTAGGAATAGGAAACCCGACAAAGACATCTGTGTTTGGAGATGTTTTGATTTTAGGGATTTTCTCTACTTCTCCACCTTCAACAAGCATTTGTGTGACCATGTTCTATTCACAACTAACAGAAGCAAAGGAAAGACAAAACCGCTATGGCCACTCTTTGTATTCTGCCCCACTGTCAGTAAGAGTGGTTAAAATTCATAGTCAGGACTCTGAATAGATCTTACCATTAAACACAGTGTTTTACAGTTTTTCATAGGAGTCGAGGGATAACTAACTGCTAACGTTTCCTATAATCAAAATAGTACAGTTATACTTTCTCCTATAAAGTCAAAACAAATGCACTGAACACATCAGTTTAAGGATTGCATAAACCTGGCTGGCAAGGACTCTTCATTAAGCCTGATGACTTGCATTCAATCCCCAGAACCTGGAGCTGGAGAGATGGCTCAGTGGTTAAGAGCACTGACTGCTCTTCCGAAGGTCCTGAGTTCAAATCCCAGCAACCACATGGTGGCTCACAAACATCTGTAATGAGATCTGATGCCCTTTTCTGAGGTATCTGAAGACAGCTACAGTGTACTTACATATAATAAATAAATAAATCTTTAAAAAAAAAAGACAACATACCCTCAATTCCTAGAACCCACATGGTAGAAGGAGAGAACTTACTCCCACAAGAGTCCTCTGTGGCAAATGCACATTCTCCCCTGAATGCACACAAGATAAATAAATATAATTTTAAAATATTTTTTTAAAAATTACATGAACATATTCAGGCAGCCTTAAATTTTTAGATTATATCAACAATTTAACCAAATAGCCCTGCTACCTAAGAGAAGTACTACATACTTAAATGACAGTAATGCTCTCTTAGAGGAGTGTCATAATTATGATGGCTCTGGCATATTTTTAATTAGGCGGATGCTCAGGTAATGCCTGTCACCCCTAAGTGATATTGATCAGTGTTCAGTAGTAGCTGTGTTGTTGGCCCTTCTGCAGAGCTCTCAGCTCACCCCATTTATCACCAGAATCATTGGAAGCCTTCAACAGTCATCAAGTTTTTAGCTTAGATTCTAAACAGATCTTCAGACTATGTCAGGATATTGTTAAGTCTGTCAAATGTAGCTGCTTTGTTTGTGGAGACACTGAATTTTTTTTTTTGAATGAATGAATCAGATTTTATTTTTTAATTTAATTTTTAATTAATTAATTAATTTTATTAATTAGTTCATTTTGTTTTGTTATGTTTGTTTTGTTTTGTTTTGTTTTGTTTGAGACGGTGTTTCTCTGTGTAGCCCTGGCTGTCTTGGAACTCACTCTGTAGTCCAGGCTGGCCTCGAACTCAGAAATCTGCCTGCCTCTGCCTCCCAAGTGCTAGGATTAAAGGCATGTGCCACCACTGCCCAGCAATTAATTTATTTCAAAGTCCAGATTTTATTCTCCTCCCAGTCTACTCTCCAACTGTTTCACATCCCATATGTCCTCCCTGCCCCTCTGTCTCCAAGAGGATGTCTCTAACCCCCACCCCCACCCCACCAGACCTCTAAACTCCCTGGAGCCTCCAGTCTCTTGAGGGTTAGGTGCATCTTCTCTGACTAAACCCAGACCTGGCAGTCTTCTGCTGTATATGTGCTGGGGGCCTTATATCAGGTGGTGTATGCTGCCTGGTTGGTGGCCCAGTGTCTGAGTGATCTCGGCGGTCCAGGTTAATTGAGACTGCTGGTCCTCCTACTGGGTTACCCTCCTCCTCAGCTTCTTCCAGCTTTTCCCTAATTCAACCACAGGGGTCAGCAGCTTCTGTCCATTGGTTGGGTGCAAATATCTACATCTGACTCTTTCAGGTGCTTGTTGGGTCTTCCGGAGTGCAGTCATGATAGGTCCCTTTTTGTGAGCACTCCATAGCCTCCATAATAGTGTCAGGTCTTAGGGCCTCCCATAAAGCTGGATCCTACTTTGGGCCTGTCACTGGACCTTCTTTTCCTCAGGCTCCTCTCCTTTCCCATCCCTGCAGTTCTTTCTGACAGGAACAATTATGAGTCAAAGTTTTGACTGTGGGATGACAACCCCATCCCTCATTTGATGTCCTGTCTTTCTGCTGGAGGGGGCTCTAAAAGTTCCCTCTCCCCAATGTAAGGCATTTTATCTAAGGTCCCTCCCTTTGAGTCCTGAGAGTCTCTCACCTCCCAGATCTCTGGTACATTCTGAAGGGTCCCACAACCTCCTACCTCCCAAGGTTGCATGTTTCCCTTCTTTCTGCTGGCCCTCAGATATTTCAGTCCTTTTCTCTCACCCAATACCTGATCATGTTCCCCTCTCCAGCTCCCCCTATTCCCTTTCCCTCCCATGTTCTTCCCTCCCCACTTGTGGTTGGTTTCTTATCCCTCCCAAGTGGGACTGAGGCTTCCTCACTTGGGCCCCTCAGCTTGTTGACCTTTTTGAGTTCTGTGGGCTGTATCTTGGGTATTTGGCACTTTTTTTTGGCCAATATCCACTTATGAGACACTGAAATTTTAAAAGTAAAGGTTTAAAACTGGCACATGATAACTTCACTGGACTATCCTGAAGGAAAGAAGCAGCTTGGAGGAGGAGACCCTAAGCAGGGGCATAGTACCAGCTTGCTCTTAGACATGGGCTTAGCACTCATACACCTTTCAGTGGACACACTAATGAGACTTAGTATAGAAGCAAAGATAAGGGTTACATGTGATGCAGCAAATTACATATCCATGGAAATTATCAAGAATCTGGGTGGGAGGAAGCAGGCTTTTATCTAAGGTATTTGGAGGAGTGATTTGAACACACACACTTGTTCTTGTGACCCTCAAATGGTTCTGCCTTCCAGAATTCAAGCAAGAAGGTAGAAGTTTTGTTTGACTGGCTGTGTTTGTTTTCTCCTTCTCTTATTATACAATGGATATTACTAGAATTTTTTTTCTCTGCCTTCAGGTGGTTAGATGACTCTATCATTGAAGAGATCACTCCCAAGCTGATTGGGGACCGCCCCAATACCTACACCTACACCAAAGCCTTGGGAGAGGTAGTAGTGCAGCAAGAGAGTGGAAACTTGAATGTGGCCATTGTCAGGCCATCCATAGTGGGAGCAACCTGGCAGGAGCCTTTCCCGGTGAGCCCAACACTTTCCTTGCTTTGTTTGAAGTCGGGTGCCTTAAAAACCAACTTTTGATTGTCCTCCTCCTCCTCCCTTACACCCTCCTCCTCCTCATCCTCCCTTACACCCTCCTCTTCCTCGTCCTCCCTTACACCCTCCTCTTCCTCATCCTCCCTTACACCCTCCTCCTCCTCATCCTCCCTTACACCCTCCTCCTCCTCCTCCTCCCTTACACCCTCCTCCTCTTCCTCCTCCCTTACACCCTCCTCCTCCTCCTCGTCCTCCCTTACACCCTCCTCCTCCTCGTCCTCCCTTACACCCTCCTCCTCCTCCTCATCCTCCCTTACACCCTCCTCCTCCTCATC
>NW_022196903.1:142194031-142230295 GCF_008632895.1 Mastomys coucha
CCTCCTCTTCCTCCTCATCCTCCCTTACACCCTCCTCTTCCTCCTCCTCCCTTACACCCTCCTCCTCCTTCTCCTCCCTTACACCCTCCTCTTCCTCGTCCATCCTTAAGTCCTCCTCCTCCTCTTCCCTTACACTCTCCTCCTCCCTTACCCTCTTCTCCTCTTCCTCTTCTCTTATACTCTTGTTTTTGCTCTTCACTCCTTCTCCACCTCTCTTCCTTTCTTCTCTTTTCCTGTTCTTTATGATCAATTAGCTAGTAAATGGATATGTACACCAGCACATATATGTATGTATGTGTGTGTGTGTATATATATGTATATATATATATATGTGTGTGTGTGTGTGTGTGTGTGTGTATGTGTGTATATATATACACACACCCATACAGCCTCCCCCACATAAACAGACTGGACTGTCCATGGATAACAATTTTCTGAAACGTATGACCAACAGAGATCTTTCTTTCCAGGGTTGGGTTGATAATTTAAATGGACCCAGTGGACTCATTATTGCGGTGAGTACAAAGATGAGGAAGTAATCCCTTGGAATGGAGAACAGTAACTGAGGCCTTAGTGTTGTCTTTTGCTTCCTTGATGTAAAATTATGTGTGGTGAGAACGGGAGCAGCTGATCTAGAGTAACTAACTGGAACATGAGGCAGCAGAAAGTTGTTCTTATCATCAGGACAGAGGTGACTGCCATGCTCAGTTGCTGTTCAGGAGTTTTACTTTGGAGATGTCTGGACAACAAAATTTTCCTTTTGTTGCCATAAAGTGGAGGTACTTTACTTTCATTGCTTTATTAATGGCTTGAACTAATGCAGCTAATCAGGCATACAGTAAAAATATTAGCCTCAGGAGGGATGTTGCTCGCATATTAGAGTGCTTGGTTTAGCATATTTGAAGCCCTGAGTTTAATCCCTAGCACTTTATAAACTGAATGTGTGTGGCAGCTCATACCTGCAATCCTAGACTTTAGAGGAGAGGCAGAAGGATTAGAAGTTCAAGGCCAACCTGTGCCATATAACACCCTGTCTCAAAAGAAAAAAAAAAAAGACTTATCTCAAAGATTATGCAACCCTTGACACTAAAATAGATAAGCCAGTGGGCCTGTGGGCTTGTGGGCACACATTGTTCTCTGACTGCTCTTATTGCTTTCCCCATGACAGTCTAGATGGGGATAAACATCATTTAAATATGGAGCTAGAACCAGTTTTATTTTAGTGAACACCAGCATGCTGATTCAAATTCTACCCACTCCACATTATATTCTTAATACTTGAACTTGCAAAGAACAGCAGCTAGTTTACACACTCACACAGGCATGCACACACACACACACACATGCATACATGCACACACACGCATGCACAGAAGTGTGCCCATCCACTGATGAATTCTTTCAGCAAAAGCAGAGACCTAGTGACCAACTCCCACACACAGTGTCTAGTGCTGACTGTGACTTTACATCTGGTTTATATGTTATGCTCCATCTCTCCTGAGCAGACTGGGAAAGGATTTCTTCGATCAATAAAAGCGACTCCCACGGCAGTGGCAGATGTGATTCCAGTTGACACCGTTGTTAATCTCACCATAGCAGTAGGATGGTATACTGCAGTTCATAGGTAAGCACACTTATGCAAGCCCCTGAGAAACAGGGGAGCTGATGTCAGTTACATTTTCAATCTACAAGACTCCAAAATGATAGGATGTTTGTTCACTATCTCAGAATTCCCAATGTACCTTCCTATACAAGCTAACATGTATGAAAACTGATTAATACTTGGTGGGTCTTAAAGTAATTTGCCATTAAACAACTTACCATAGAATTTTTAAATAACCAAAAAGGTTTCCTTCCTATTCAGCATCCTAAGATATTAGCTGATGAAAGGGCAGCACAGTTTATATTTTATTGAACTGCTTGCTGCTTAGTTGCTGGCAGATGCCAAGCGATAAGAGAGGAAATTGTTGGCACAAAGAGAAGGTTGTATGTGTGTTTGGGGGGGGGGGGGCTCTGCTCATACATGACAAGGAGAATGACGTTTTTCTCACATGAACTCAAGCAGGTGTGCTCCACAGCTGTGTGATATATTGATGTGTGAACTCAAGCAGGTGTGCTCCACAGCTGTGTGATATATTGATGTGTGATCTCAAGCAGGTGTGCTCCACAGCTGTGTGATATATTGATGTGTGAACTCAAGCAGGTGTGCTCCACAGCTGTGTGATATATTGATGTGTGAACTCAAGCAGGTGTGTTCCACAGCTATGTGATATATTGATGTGTGTACTTAGTCTTTTCCATGTTTCCTATCAACCCTAAGAAAGAACTGGGTAGTACTGTGCAGAACCGCAGAATCTGAACATGCCATGTAGATGCAGAAGCCACAGAAGCTTTTGAAAGAACTGGGTAGTACTGTGCAGAACCGCAGAATCTGAACGTGCCGTGTAGATGCAGAAGCCACAGAAGCTTTTGAAACCTGTCTCAGTGCTATTTTCCTTTATCTTTCATTAGCTATCAATTTTCTCTTATTTATTTAACTTTAATCTTATCTTCCAGGCCTAAATCAACATTAATCTACCATTCCACATCTGGTAATCTCAATCCCTGTAACTGGTATGAAATGGGTAAGTGCCGTTAACTATGTAAGTGCATAATGACCTGTATTGGCCAGAGGAAAATCAAAATGTGTCTTGCAGCCAAGAACAGTTAGGGAAGAAGCCAAAACAAAACTAAACCATAAAGAGAAAAAAAATCTCTGCAAATTGTTAATGTGTTGCAGTTAACTAGGACATATCATGATATCAAAAATGGCTTGTGGGAATATATGATTACACGCTTACATACAGGGGTACATGATTACATGTATGATTACATGCATGATTACATACTTATACACGTGATTACATGTTTATACATAGGGTTACATGATTACATGCATCGTTACATACATGTATGATGACATGTGTACATGTAGGGGTACATGATTACATGTATGATTATATTACGTGTATGATTACATGGAATGAAAAGTCTGACAAGAGGTTTTAAAAACAAAGTTGGCAAAGATAAACAGTGTTGGTGGCAATCAGCACCCCACACACCTGCCCTTCATGATTGCCTTTCCCTCTGCTGCACTTCTAAGAATGCAGATAGACAGTGATAGATTTAGAAAGGTCACACAACAGTCCACTTCAGTTATGGGGCAGGTATGGCAAATCCATTTCTGTAGCTGCCTGCCCCTAACTGGATAGTACCTGTGACCCTAAAAGTGTTCTGTTGATAATAAATCTCATATATCTAGGGATCTGCCTAACCAATCAACCAATGGTGCACTCCTTTATTGACTAGGGAGTTGGTTTTCTTGCTAGAGAGTCTGAGATTGGAGACTCTCTAGCTGTTATATTGGTCTGATTCCCATGCAGAGCGCATACACTGTGTCATTTGTACTTGAAAAGTGGCAAACACAGTTATCTATAATCAAGTTCTTTTCTTCATAAGCCTAATTATTTATATCACATTTCTAAATCAGAATTGATTTCAAAATGGTAAGATTATCTTTTTGTATCAGTAATGGAAGATGTCTAAGATCCCACCCATATAAATGAATATTAACATAAGCAAATAAGATAGAATAAAATCTGGCTGGAGAAATGGCCCACAGTTAAGAGCATGTACTGCTCTTGCAAAGGATCCAGTTTGGTTGTTAGCACCCACATCAGTTGACTCAGTTACCTGTAACTAGAGCTTCAGAGGATATGCATATACCCACACAGAGACACATACACACACACACGATTACAAATAAAATAAGGTCGTTTTCAAAAAGATATCAGAGGCTGTAGTATTTTTAAAAGTTGTCTTCCTTCCTGAAAACTCTCATTTTATAGAATTATAGATGATTATAGTTAACAGGACCTTAAAATCGGAGCAGTGGTGGTGTATGCCTTTAATCCCAGCACTTGGGAGGCAGAGGCAGGTAGATTTCTGAGTTAGAGGCCAGCCTGTTCTACCGAGTGAGTTCCAGGACAGCCAGGGCTAAACAGAGAAACCCTGTCCCCAAAACAAAAACAAACAAACAAACAAACGAAAAAGAACCTTAAAAAGAATCTAAGGTGCTCAACTTACATAAAGCCCAAAAAAATCAAAAAGGCTCCTTGGATTCATAAAGGGAGCTAGTCCATTCTTGAAATGAAAGTGAATCCAGGTGTCCTGTCTCTCTCCTGTGTGAGTAAATCTTCCCACCACTAATTTATAAAAGAAAATATAAGTCACCATTGAAGAAAAAATAAAGCCAGAGTCTTTGGTCAAAGGCCTTAGGCAATGACAAGGAAACTTCTATGTGGTTATAGAAGCTGGTGGCCTCTGCTTTAAAAAACCCATACTACACAAACTCTGTTGGCTTATGTCTTAGTCACTGTTCTATTACTGTGAAAGGTACCATGACCAAGGTCATTCTTAAATGAAAGCATTTAACTGGGGCCTTGCTTACAATTTCTGAGGCTTAGTCTGTTATCATCATGGGGAGAATGGCAGCACGCAGTGGTAGACTTAGAGCCAGAAAAGCAGTTGAGAGCTATATCCTGATCTGTAGGCAGAGAAAGGTGGTGATGTGGAAGGTTCTTGATGAGTGGACATGTGCCTTGGCCTGGCCTACATGGGCTTTTGAAACCTCAAAGTCCCCTTCCACTGACATACTTCCTCCAACAATGCCACATCTATTCCAACAAGGCCATATCTCCAAATCCTTCTAATCCTTTCAAAAAGTGCTACTTCCTAGTGGTAAAACATTCAAATATATGAACCTATGGGAGTCATTCTTGTTCAAACCACCACATCTTGTCTACATATAAGGGACTAGATCTACTTGCCCATGACCCTTGGAAATGAATTTAAAGACCTAATGACAACAGAAGGTTAAAGAAGGCATGAATTCCCAGTGACACATCTCCCCTTTCTGTGTTATAATAGTAACTTATTCTACATGCTTCAGGGATACCATCTGGGTAATGCTGCAGAACAGCCAGATACCATAGCTTATTGTATGATATGATGTAACTTGAGACACTCCTTTCCGGGGATGATAAATACTGTACATACATGCTTACCCTCCCCTCACACCACAGCAGATATGCTTAGGTGGTCATATCCTTCTTCCAGTGCCACGCCTCTATACAAAAAGCTTAATACAGCACATTAGGATGTCATTATTTACTAATTCAAGTTTGATTAGTTTGAAATTCGTTTATGCCTCACATCAGAGCTATTAGAAGTGATCCAAATGCTTCCAGCTGGAATCACTAGTAAAGTCACCATGGCCTGATCATTTGTAGTGTTAAGTGTCATACAGAATAACTGACAGCTGGATGGGTGGACATGTAACATCCATTCAGTTGTCTGTAATGCCCTTCAAGGAAAAAAATTTCACTTCATATAGTTCTTAAACCTTTATCAGATTTATACCTAGGATCTAAGAGATGTATACATTTTGTTAATAATTAATGGTATCTTTATAAAGAAATAAATTTTCGAATGGTTACTGGGAAGAAATGAAATTGACTAGTATATTGATCTTATAGCCAGCTAAACTATCACAGGTTAATTATTTCCTAGTCTGAACATCTAAAATGATCTTAAAAATTCTGTTTTAGTGATATGAGACCATGGTGAAACAACCAAAGAGTCAAGATAGAGTTAGGAAATAGAAATTGCTATACATTACTGAGATACCCTTTCATTCAGTTCAAAAGTATTCACTGAGCACCAATTGCCTGCCAGCCACTTCTCCAGGTCTGTGTAGGGACAAAAGCAAGATTATACATCAGATATGGTTAAGTCCTTGAAGAAAAATAGACAGGGGTAAGAAGGGTGATTTCTTATGTGAGGCCAAGGAAACAGCTCTGGTAATGTGACATCTCAGCAGAGACCTGAGGCAAGTGAGGGCTTGTCAGGAGAAACCATCAGTACAGTAGCTCTTTATTCATATTCAAGGATAGGAAGGACCTCTTATCTTGAGCAGCAACTAGCAGTAAATGGTAGAAAATGAACCCAGAAGGATGGGTGCAAGAGTGAGGCTTAGGCAGATCCCGCAAGGCCTTATCCATTTCCCATAACATTTTCTTTCTGTGTAAGAAGATGCAGATGCTAAAAGGTCTTACCAACTGGACTAATGGTTTTGCCCCCTTCCAAATAATAGGGTCTAACAGGGGTTCTGTAAACTGAAGTAACATTCTGAGCAGCATTTTTAAAGACTCACCCTAGCTTCTGTATGGAGATCAGACTACTGGGGCACAAGACCCACAGCAGAGTCCAGTGGTGATTCTATCCCAATATACAGGCTACAGGGACAGCTCCTATCCACGATAACGATGCAGATGGTGAAGCTGGGTGCTTTTCAAGGGGAAGGCCAATTATTCTGGTGTGCAGTGTTATAAGAGTTGAACAAAGAAGAGGATCAAGATGGCTCCAGTGGTTTTGGTTGACTTACTGAAAAAAGGAAAAAAAAAAAAGAATTATCATTTAAAGGTGCTGTAAAATGTGTCAGGAAAGGGCAGGTATATCAAGAGGTCAATTTTATAGTTGTTAAATGTGAATGTTCACTACATATGCTGCCTCAATAAAAAAAAAATTGACCATAAACAACTTGAAAGAAAAAGGGATTTATTTTGTTTACAACCTAGGTTACAGTCCATCATTGAGGCAGGAACCCAAGCAGAAACTTGAAGGCAGGCCTGGTTGCTATTCTACAAAGCATGACTTCTGAGCAAGCAACTGAATCACAGTCATGTAGGAATGATGTTTGCTCATCTGCACAGGCTATGGTTAGCTTTCTGATATAGTCCAAGACTGCTTGCTCAGGTGTCTTAGTGCTGTGAAGAGATTTCATGACCATGGCAACTCTTATAAAAAAAATATATTTAATTGGGACTTGGTTACAGTTTTAGAGGTTTAGTCCATTATCATCATTGTAGGAAGCATGGTAGTGTGCATGCAGGCATAGTGCTGGAGAAGGAGCTGAGAGTTCTACATATGGATCTGCATGCAGCAGGAAGAGGAAGAAGCACTGACCCTGGCCTGGGCTTTTGAAATCTGAAGTCCCCCAACACTTCCTCCAACAAAGAGCTACACCCAATCCAACAAGGCCACACCTATTATTTCTCAAGCAGTGCCACTCCCTAATGACTAAGCATTCAAATATATGAGTCTATAGGGGCCATTCTTACTCAAACCACCATGGTATTACCCACAGTGGGCTGGGCCATCCTGTATCCAATTAAAAAATCAAAGACATACCCTAAACACATACCTATAGGCCAGTCTGATCCAGACCACTGTTCAATTGATCCAGACAGTTTTTCAATTAACTTTCTCCTCTTTAAGTTAAAGCTAACCAAAAACATGTATATGCTACATGTTGATTTCTTAGGGGTATCTTTTGAAAGATGAACATAATCAAATTACCATAATAACTGATAACTTCATCATAACTGAATAATTAACTGCATTGTTTGAAAAGATCCAATTAAGTTAAAATTTAATTTAAATGAATGTTCTCAAAGAGACCATTATATCTACAAATATTAAAAATTTAAAGTAAGCTACTCTAAATTATATGAAAATGGAGACAACTATAAAATCTCTGTACTACATTAAGTGACCCACCCAAGGAAATCCATCTTTATACTTTTATGCAAACCTCTGTTAAGAACATCTAACCTTAAGAAAAACAACTACCAAAACACTTTCCTGATAGCTTTGCAAAGGATCCTCCCAGCTTCAGTTGAAGGCCTTTCAGAGTAGACTTGAAAATCCAGAATTGAACAGATACACATCCTTTTGAATAGCCTGTCCTCATACTGAATAAGAAATTTCCTCAATTATTTTTTTTCCTTTTTCTTTTTTTCAAGGTAGGGTTTCTCTGTATAGCCCTAGCTGTCCTGAACTCACTCTGTAGACCAGGCTGGCCTCAGAAATCTGCCTGCCACCTCCCAAATGCTGGGATTAAAGGTGTGCACCACCACTGCCTGGCTTCCTCAATTATTTGATAGTAAATGTTTTAAGAAAAGTTCAGGCATAGTAGTGCATGCTTTTAACCTCGGCATTTGGGAGGCAGAGACAAGACGATCTCTGTGAGCTCAAGGCAGCCCAATCTACATAGTGAGTTTCAGGACAACCATAGCTGTATAATGAGACCCTGTCTCAATCCCCCCCCAACCCTTAAAAAAAAGTCCATTCTTAGTGCAGTCATATTGCTTAACTGTGCAGGTATTTACCTGCATAAAAATCTTCATGGTCTCAGAAAGATTCTTGATGTTATATGGTCTGTCATTCTGCACTGCAGATAGCTTAAAGATGATGGACTTACAATCTCTGAGATTTAGCACTCTTTTTGTTCCAGGATTACAGGTCTTGGCAACCATTGAAAAGATCCCATTTGAGAGTGCTTTCAGAAGGCCAAATGCTGACTTCACCACCAACAATTTCACCACCCAGTACTGGAATGCCGTCAGCCACCGGGCCCCTGCCATCATCTATGACTTCTATCTGAGGCTTACTGGAAGGAAACCCAGGTGAGAAGTTGAGGCAATGGTTTTAATATTGTCAGTGCATGGAAGCCAAAATCCTTAATCCTCTGTGCAGCCGAGGGTTAAAGAAGATAAATGTCTCTGTCACACACACAGACACATATACATACACATTCGCACAAATACACACACAAGACACATACATATTTATACAATCATACAAACACACACACATAAAGACACAACCATGACACCAGCCTCACTCACTGCTTGTTGTGTGGCCATCCTGTGGCAAGAACTAATGATGGTCCTATTTCCATTTTCATACTTCATGGCTAACATTTCTGCCACTGATAGGGAAGCTAAGGGCAGAATCTGCATAGTCTAACACAGTGGTTCTCAACCTGTGGGGTACACTAGAGATTCACAATCCATAACAGCAGCCAAACTGCAGTTACAAACTAACAACAAAATAACTTTATGATACAGCATGAACTGTATTAAAAGATTGGGCATTAGGAAGGTTGAGAACTACTGGTCTAACAGGAAGTGACTAACGAAGTGACCAAGGAAGGAAGCCATCTCACAGCCCCCACTACAAACTAGGTTCACTGACTGACACATAGAGTGATGAAAAAAAAAAAAAAACAAAACAAAACAGAGGGACAAGGTGCCAAGCAAAGCCAGCTCTGCCACCACCCAGCAGTGACAAAGCACATCTTTTGCTACCTCCACAACGCATTCAACAGGAGGAGATTCCTGGAAGCACAGTCTGAACAGGAATAGGACTGGCCTCTGAGCAGCCCCTTTCTGACACATCCAGCACTTCCAGGACTTGCACAGGAAACAGCAACACAAAGGCCGCATGGCTCACCTACCTTCTCTTACCCACATAAGAAGGCATTATGATTCTGTGGAAAAGGTCTGTGTGAGTTTTCCTCAGTATAGATGGGAGAAGAAAAGCATAAGAAGAAATTCTAGGTACCTGGATAAAGCAAGGTTTGATGAATAAAAGAAACAGAAAGAAAAAAATCAATACACATTTTGCTTGGAAGAAACTAAACCATCCTGGATTGGACAACTGTTTTGTTTCTGTGATATAATTATTTTAAATACTCTTTAAATTTTTTTACATTTATTTATTGTGTATATACTATCATCGCACAGGAGTGGAGATCAGAGGGCCCCTTGTAGGGAGACTGGTTTTCTCTACCATGTGTTTTCTAAACACAGATTGAACCCATATTGTTAGACTTGGCAGCAAGCACCTTTACCCACTGAGCCATCTATTACTTGCCCCAAAATAATCCTTTTATGGCTTTTTATAAGGCCAGTCACTGTAGGATCTGACATCGTAAAGTTGGGAGCCAGGATTAAAATCTTGGCTTCACTAATTTAGCCATGAGTCATAAATAAAGTTTCTTTCTAAATTCTAACTCTTCTATAAAAAGGGGATAGAAAACATATGTATTTGATATAAAGTGTACAAAATAATCACTGTTGTGACTAAGTTCTAAGTTTTTATTTACATGTTTTATGTTTTACATACAAAAGGCCTCTACCTAAGAATATAATTTTTGTTGTTTTTCTAAAAATTAATATTCCTTGGACAGTGACACACTGTACAACTACTGTTCCTATACTATTTAAATCTACTTCTCAAACAAGATATTTCTCATGAAATTCTCTCAATAGTTAATGGGAACTTGAACGAAGAATAAGACCAAATTCCCAGAGCATCACAATTTGTAACAGAATTGACTATATACTCCAGTACCAAGCTGAGCTTAACCACACTCAAAGACATACCTGGAGCATTTCCTTTGCGACATGAACATAATCTTTCTGAAAAGCCAGTATGAGTAAATTCTGGCTATTTCACAGTCCTAAGAGATTTCTAGAGAAGAGCTGGTTCATGTTCTGACCATGGGCACTCCATTGTAATAAGCAAAGGACACAGGGTAGTTGGGACTACAAGAGAAGCTCTCTGGGGTTGGTCAGAACTAAGTTGGAGTTTAAATCCTGACACTCTTAAACTTATGAACCACATTCAGAAAAACGCAAAGAGCTACCTCCAAGGCTGTTATGAAAATCAGCAGTTAGCCTTTTCTAGAAGTGTCAGCACTGCACCTAACAGAGTACTTATGAATATTAAGTTTTTCTTAAGTCTGACTTACAACCAGCCTCTGCTTCATCAAATAATACAATGCTGCCTGAAGTTTTTATACTAAGACTGAGGCCCTGTTTTTGGTTTCACAAATTTAAGAACATGCAATAAAAAGAACTTAGCTTTCTAAAGATCTGACTCAAAATTAAAAACAAAAACTGTAATCCCTTCAAGCAAGTAATAACTAGCTTAGTTTTGCAATGTCTGATGAGAGGTAGGTAGGTGCTTGGATGGATGTAAATGTCTGATAGGTGCTGTTAGGGTCATTCTACTTAACAGAATTAAAGTGAAAAGTGAGGAGAAGAAATAAGAATTCTAACTTTCACAAAAATTTATAAACCCTTCTAGTACCTACCACAAGTAGATTTTAGAGAGTGCACAATTTGTTAGATTTATTGCTAGGACTCACTTACATGAAGGAAGGTATAAGGTACTTTATAAAAGATAAACACGAAGCTTGATTGTAGAAATTATTATTATTGTAAACTAGCCAAAAGAGGGAAGTGATCCAGGAGCCCAAAAAAGAATTCTGAGAATTTGGAGGAAAGAAAGATACATTTTTTATTTGTTTTGTTCTTTAAAGACAGACTTACTGGACTTAACTTCACTAAGTAGTCCAGGCTGATCTTCCTGCCTTGGTCTCCCGAGTGCTGGTGTCATGGCCATGAGCCCACCATCACTTTGTACTTCCTTAATGATACTCAGCCACCCTCCCCTGTACAGGAAAAAGCAGTGGGCAGGAAGCACGGCATCAGATCCTAACTGGTCTTTCCCTCAGGATGCTGAAGCTCATGAACCGGCTGTTAAGAACCATTTCCATGCTGGAGTATTTCATCAATCACAGTTGGGAATGGAGCACAAACAACACAGAGATGCTTCTGTCAGAGCTCAGTCCTGAAGACCAGAGAGTAAGTATGGCAACTCAGAATTCATGTGACCAGATAATAGGGGAATGTTAGGTATACAGACAGGATTTGTTTTTTTCTAAGAAAACCACACAATGTCATCACTCACAGGAAACAAGTTCAGTGCATCCAAGAGACCTAGTCTGTGGATTGTGATTGGACCTTCATTGCTGCTGGTATAGTGGCCTGCTTGGTAACAGTGGCAGGGAGGTGGAGACAGCTGGGTACCTGAAGATCACTGGCCAGCAATTCTAGCCATGTGGACATATTGATGAGCTCCATGAGCTCTGGGTACCCACAATGGACAAGGTGACTGCCTGGTAGTGCAATGCTGGAAGCCTGTATCTCTTGCTTTGCAGGTATTCAACTTTGATGTGCGTCAGTTGAACTGGCTTGAATACATTGAAAATTATGTTTTGGGGGTTAAGAAGTATCTACTAAAAGAGGATCTGGCTGATATCCCGAAAGCAAAGCAACACTTAAAAAGGTAAGCACACTCACTATCTATCTGTGAGGTGCTACTGCTGACTGACTTTATACTAGAATGTGCATGAATTAAATTACTCAGCATTTATGCAGCAACTATTATGAGGCTGATTCATAGAAACAAATACTGGAGCCAGGCTTGAGCCCAAGTTTGTTTGTTCTTGTGCACCTTACCACAGTATTGCCTTAGGAATACCCAAAGGGCAGATCATGCTACATAACTTAGGAAATCACATAACTACTCTCCAGTTCCTACAGTTCCTACTTATTTTAGTCAAAATTCCTGACAAATAAGTTAGATGATTTGGGTCATGATTCCTGCAAAAACTAAGTCTGTAGTACAGATGGTAAAAATGGAAAGTCAGACCGCTAAAAGGAAGAAAGCTTGAAAAGCAGGCTTCAAAGTTCACTATCTATGCTCCAGCCATCAAGACAGTGATCATTTTAAACTGTTTGTATATGGTGTGTGTTGCATACCATAGTGCCTGTGGAGTCAAATTCCCTTCTTTGACCCTTACATGGGTTCCAGCTAAAGTTCCAGGCTTGCTCCAAAAAAAAATGTACTTATCCACTTAGCAATCTCACTGGTCACAGAGGGTTTTCAATACTGAAAAGACCAGAGTAGATTCTGAAAATATTATTTCATCCATGAATCACAATACAAGAGAGCTTCAGAGAAGTAGGGGGAAGAGTAACAAGCTTCGAAAATATGAGGGAACCCTGGTTATTCAAGAATAGGAAATGAAAGACACAAAAAACAAGAGCACCAAGACATGCCATGGGCTCTGAGAACTTGGTATTTGCTGGTCACAAACAGGAACCCTTTTATGCTTTGGGTAGCACAGCTGGATGCAAGTGCTGTCTTAACTGTGCTTTTGTCTCTGTCCCTTAGGCTCCGGAACATTCACTACCTCTTTAATACTGCCCTGTTTCTTATCATATGGCGCCTCCTCATTGCAAGGTCTCAGATGGCTCGGAACATCTGGTTCTTCATTGTGAGCTTCTGTTACAAGTTCATCTCCTATTTCCGGGCCTCCAGCACACTCAAGGTCTAAGAACATTACACCAGCCTATCATCTGGAACCTCAGATACCTCTAAGGCAGTAAACTGGGTCTTAAGCTAGAAAGTAACAAGAAGCACACACAAGCTTCCAGTCGAAGTTGCCATTCCATCTTCTTCCCTATTCTTCAGTGTGTGTGTGTGTGTGTGTGTGTGTGTGTGTGTGCGTGTGTGTGTGTGTGTGTGTGTGCACGAGCGCATGCAAGTGTGAACATGCTTGTTTGGTTTTTTGTTTTTTGTTTTTTGTTCAGTGAGGAAAGTCAGCCTCTAACTGCATACATTTACAAAAATGTAACTTCCAGATTATATCCTGACACCACCACTCCACACTATCACACATGAAGTATGAAAGCACTCCTTTTCCTTTATTTAGCTTTCCTTCCCAACAAAACTAATTTCAACTCACTGAAGATGGAAGAACACATGGCAGAAGCCTAAGCAGGCCAGAGAAAGTCAGCATCATGCAGGGAAGCATGCTCAGTACCAAGGCAAGAGCTTCCAACCATTGTGAACTGTGCAAAGCTCAACCTCCTCACAATACAGCTCAAGTAGCCTTCTGTGTTAAACACTACAGTCCTGGTTGAGTTGAGGGGAAGTAGGCTCATGCCTATCCTGTCTCTCACCTCTGTCCACAACTTAATCCTAAAAGGAACAAACGGTGTAGATATGTACACACCAAATAAGAACGTAATCATACATGCACCAGGGAGTCTTGTATACTTCATTTATAACATGATTTTGGCATCCCTTATTCTCCGTTTTTAATCATTGTCCTGAAAGCTTCAAGTCCCCTTCTTATTTAATGATGTTGCCAAAGCCCTTCTACTTAAGTATTTCACTCAGGCCTCAGTCAGAAAGGATGATGGGGAGGGAAATGTTCCTAGACTAGAACCATGGAAACCCTCCTGACCTTTGCCAATGAGGAAACCAAAACTTCAAATAAAATGTTAAGTTCTAGTTTCTGTCTTCATGTGTGGATTGGAGGAGCACACTCCTGATCACCTGAGGAGGTCCTTGTACCTCAGTCATCCCAGCCACACACATTAGTTTATAATGTACAAAAAATGTACAAGAAAACAGAGTGAAGGTTTTTGCTTAAGCATTTTAAATACAAATAAAAACCTTTAAACACTCACAAATTCTCATACTCATAAGCTGGCACCCAGTTTTGCTCATATTTGAGATGAGGGCATAATGGACTGCAGGATCTCTGCATGGTAACAACAATAAAATATTCAAATAAAATAACGTCCACACAAATCACTGAAAACTACACCCGAGCAGTTAACATGTGTATGCTTACATTCTGTGGCTCAAGTGTGGCCAGTACTGAGGTCTCCTCAGAACCATGAGGAACATGTTGGGAGAACCCTTTCTGGCACAGTTTCTGCAAATTTGATTAAGGTCAGTAACTACTGTCCAGGCAGAAAACTCAACTCTGAAATAAAGCATCTGTGGGTTTCCCCATGTGAGACATCTGCAAGACTTCTGAGTTACATGAAAGGCACCAGCTAAGGATACAGTAATAGGAACTCAAGAGGCAGGAAGAGACTAACAGGGCAGTTCTAAAGATTTACTACCTTTTGACCATTGTCTCATCAATCCAAAAACTCCAGTGACTGAGTTTGAGCTTCGGATTAAATAAAACTCTGAATTACTAACTCCTGTCTTCAGTGTTATTTAACTGCTGACCAGTTCCCACAACCTGACTTCAGAAAAAAAAACAAACAATCCTCTCAAAATTCTCAATCAAATAAAATCACAGGAATAACTATTAAAGGAACATATACACAAGCTATATAACACTGATTCCACTTTTTCCTGCAACATCAACTGGGTCATGTTTGAGTATTCTGTGGGATATAACACATGGCACAAGTTTATCTTGCAATGCATGAACAGAAAAAGTAGGTAACTATATGAATGAAGTCCCCACCATTGAAATATCCACACCAGGACCAGTTAACCACACAAGTCCTAATACATACACAATGGGAAAAACATCTACTTGGGAGAAGTTAAAATAATAAAAGTACATGCTTGAAAACAAGTCCTGGCAAAAGGGAGGGTTGAACATAAGCACGATGTCTTTTATACATGTGGGAAAATGCCAAGAACCACTGTTTTGTGCTATTAATATACACTAATGAAAATGTACTAAGAAGAAGTCTTGATAACATGTACCATGATACTAGATACAGTGAGCAGAGAGCCACTAAGGCAATGAATAGCAATACACACCTCAGAAAAGCACTTCTCATACTTCTGCATTCGAGTACTTCTAACTCATTTAAATAATTTAGAATGAGGTAGAAAACTTTCAAATATTATTTGTCATAGTCACTGCTCTATTGATATAAAGCATGGCTGATAACCAAGGCAACTCTCCTTTTATGCTTATAGTTTCAGAGGCTTACTATTTTATCATCGTAGCAGGGAACATGGTGCAGGAGCTGTAGAAGCTACAACCTGATCTGCAGGCAGAGAGGGGGAGAGGACCTGGAATAGGTTTTTGAAACCTCGAAGCCCACCACCACTAATATACTTCTTCCAACAAGACCATGCCTTCTAATCCCTTTGAACAGTTCTACTCCCTCACAACTTAGCATTCAAATATGAGCCTATTGGGACCACTCTTACTCAAACCACATTACTATAACACACTGAACATAGAAATTAAATCATCAGTAACTTTTAAAGTTCACTGTGCTCACACGGCTACCTTTCTGGAACTATGGCTTTGCCATCTTGGGATACTAAAAATGGGGCTCTCCCATGTCCAGAGAAGTGTTTAAAAGGGAGGAAAAGGCACTGTCTACATCAGCTTTAAAAACATAGTTAAAAACCTAACAAAACAAAATTAGCAATAGCTAGGTTTTGATATATGACAAAGTATGGCGACTTTGATGGCAAACATTGTTTACCTGGAATTGAGTTTAAGCAGAACCATGTCTTCTGACATGGAACATTTTTAGCATCTTCCTATTTTATCTGAAATACTGAGTCCTATGGTCGGAGACGTGGGGTAGAATAACATGGATCAATTCTAGGAAAAAAAAAAACTTTAATAAAAAGCAGAGCTGGAGGCAGGGACTTCTCAGTGGCACAGCACTTGCTGACAATATTCAGAGTCCCAAATTCAACACCCAAACTGACACAAGAAAAAACTTACAGCTATCCAAGTAACCTTGTACAGACCTGAAAAACACATCTAAAGAATCTCCACAGCATTACCAGTGACAAATGCAGGCCTATTTAGTATCCAGCCTATATTTAAGGGATCTCCCTGTGCATTATGAGGAGTTCTTTTAAGGTATTACACAAAAACGCAAGGATTAACTTTGGAATATTAGGAGACCCCCAACCATGTAAGTGTTTACTGACTGGAATATTGTCAATTGTTCACAGGCCCACTCATACAAACTGCTGGGTGTTGTACGTACTCAGATGTTCATGTTTTCACATAAGGTCTCTCACTGAACCTGGAACTTGTTGATTCAGCCGACTAAGTGAACAGCAAGCCCAGGGATGCTCCTGTCTCTGGTTCCCCAGTTTTGACAGAGGATGCATGCCACACCAGCCTCTACCATTTCTCTGGCAGTGTTATAAAGGGTTTGAAAGTTTAACAAGAAAAGCTGCTGCTAGACTAAATGGCACATGCATTTGAAAGACTGTAAATTATGTTTTAAATGACAAATTCTTTTGATAATGAAATAGACAGCTTTTCTCTGATAAGAAATTATGAGAAATGTATCCATTATTCATCTAAGTTGAGAACAAGTGGATCTGCAATTCTAATATTGAGCCAGGCTATTGCAGGAGGTAGACTGAACAGGCTATCTCAGGAGGTAGACAGTCAAGTGTTTGAACACCTGACAGTAATTTATTCACCTGTTACTTACTCATCTTTATAGGTCAAGGTATACAAATACAAACATAGTATAAAAACATTTCAAGTGAAGGTGTCAGACTTAAAATATTAGGATTGGAAAACACACACACACACACACACACACACACACACACACACACTTTTAAAAGACTGGATTGAACAGACACTTGGGTATCATGTCTCCAAGGCCCCATAGGCATAGGGAAAGCTGTGTAGCTGGCAGGTCAGTGAGAAATTTCTGGCCTGGAAGGGAAACTCTAGTGAGGCCACAAGTTGCCTTCATCACCCAAACAGATGGTCAGCATTTTCATTCTTTTACTGACAAAAAAATGTGTCCCTGACTATTTGAAAATCAAAGTCTTAACTTTTAAAATGGCTATCAACGGCAAAGAAAAGTTTGCTTTAAACAAATTCCCATAGTCAATTTTAATGGAAAAGATACATCTCAATAAAATTTTAACGTGGCATTTAGAAAACATTGAAATAATTTAAAATAATCTTAAATCTTTTAAAAAACATTGTAATACTGAGAATAACTCTAAATTAGTATTTTCTTCCCTGAAAACTGACTGAATTCCCTAGCAAGTAGACGTGAAAAGCAACATTCAGTCTCAAGTTACCAGTTCTTGCTAACATAATTCTGGAGAGATGTTCTGTTTCTAGACCAACTATAAAATTTAAGGGGAATTTGAAACAAAATGAAAATAAAATGAAATTAAAAACCTCAGAAAAGACTCATTATTTGAAATTTCCTGGATTCATTTAGAAATTTTAAAACATTATTAATAGTATTAGTCACTTAACTTCTTGACTCTTAATACTTCATACTTTAACCAAAATGTATTATTTTCTACAAAATGCCATTTTTCATACACTTTACTGCTGAATGATTTGCCGTCATCTCCTCCTTCCCTGATGGCTTACCCTCTTCCAAGAAAGCATTTTTTTTTAATCCTCAAAAACATTCACTGGAAACAATGACTTGTGACAGGCCACACTCTAAGTCACCACTGTCAATGTAGTCCTGTGTCTGACAGGGACTGAAATTCAGTCTTCTCACAATGACACAGAAGGAAATGAGGCTGGCACACATACTCGGCAGTCTCAAACAGCACCTGACAAGGCTCCTTCAAGTCACTGTAGCCTCACCAGCCGTGTGCAGAGCCAGAGGGCAGCACCCTGTCCAGTGTTCCGGCCGCACCTAGGCTGTTTCAGGCCTGACAGTCTCGTATGGTGACTGCCTCGCCCGTCTCAGTTAGCTCTCCAGTTTTCCACTCCTCACAAGCATACAACACTCAACTTTTCCCGTCACATCTTATAAATTGTTTATCTTTTTAAACATTTATGCTTTCTTCTCCCTGTAGTGTCCCTTGTTCAAGCTGTGAGTGACACCTGTACACATCATAGCACGTATATACCTGGCCTTGGGAAACTTCACTTTAATCTTCTAAGGCTCAACCTTCAACAGTCAGGAAAGTCAGCAACTGGAGTTCAAAGGAAAGCAGTGACCTTCATCAGAACCCCAAACTGGGTAACACCATCTTGTCATATGGCTTAACATTAATATGGCTGTAACACAGAGCTAGTCCCTGTTTCCTTTATTAACCATGTGAGCTGATTACAGTTTTTTTAAAATCTAGACTAGTTTTCCATAGGTTTTACACATTTTATTCTGACATCTTTAAAAACAAAGGACGCACACATTTGCATTTATCAATGCCCTTTTCTTTAAATATGGGTTCCCATCCATCCTCTAGGCTCTGCTTTCCATACTGTTTGCTGGGAGGGCATCAGAAGTGCTGTCTTCACCTGGCACTGTTGGCTGGGCTGACTCTCCATTAGCTGCATAATTTCTTCTAGGACATTTGTAACAGACACAACATATACAAGACGACTGCAGTTTGTTGTTTTCCTTGGCTGTTTTTTCTTTTTTAAATAAGTATGTTTCCGGGTTCTCATACTTTCTCTTTCTTTGAATATATTGCACAACATTTTATTATTAGAAAAGGCTTTAAATGTCTCAGGCAAAAAGTTCTTCTCCACCCATGAGGTGCTAATGTGTGTTGTTCTCTAAAAGAGGTAAGTGGTTGTCTGTGTGGCCATCCGCAAAGGGGACCTGAGGGAAAAGAAGACCAGAATGTTAGTTCTACTCTATGCATAGTCTCTGATCACAAGGCTTTATAGGAAGCAATACTTTCTATTTAGACATAACGACAACACCACCACTTAAGACAAGCCCTACGTACAGTATCACTTACAGAATGGACGGGCTTGTAGGATCCAAGTCTGAAACGGCAGCAAATTATTTCCACTATAAATTTTCCAATTCCATGTAACATGCCTGCAATAAATAAGTTCAAGTTTTTCATTAAATTGCCTTTGCAATTGCTATGTGAGAATAAAAAGCTGCACCAACTGTAGAGGATTAGACCACAGAAGGGAGGAAGCCAAGCCACCTGTGGCTGCCTCTGAAGTGAAAGGCACTCTCAGGGTTACGTTTTAAAACAAATGCTTCATCATGATCATAACCCACACATAACACATACCTGATATGACCTACCCAAGACTCTCTTACATAATTCTGTAAATAATAGATTTAAATAAAAAGGCAAAAGAACTGTGTAAGGAAAGCTGCTCACTTGTACTGGAAATATGAATGAAAATAAGAAGGAGCTCCAAGAACACAACTATCTAGGTTGAAGTAACCAAGGGCTGAAGATGGAGCTCCCAAAAAAATTCTAGAATCTTGAACAAAACCCAAAAGCATTACTGATTTAATCAAAACACTACAACACATGATTTCATATAGTATATAGGGAAAGGAATTTCAATTGATCTATGATGCTTCCTGGGCATTTTCTCATTTAACTCTACAACATACTTACAAACCAGATAATTCCATTTCCAAAAAGGGAGGTGAACTATCTAAGGACCACCAAATCAATGGTGGAACACAGATTCTATTCTAGCTGAGTCTGATTAATACACAGGATCTGTGTGGCTTACCACATAATCTTCCTTACATTACTGATTCCTGTGAATTGGATGTGCTTACAGGATATGAAATATATTTTAGAGCTTTAGAATTCAAAGAAGTTCCAAATATTAAAACATGAAAATGTGACTATTTCTTGTTTGTTGGTTGGTTGGTTCTGGGCCTTGAAAAAGTAAGAGCCACACTATGCATGGCATATTCCATCAGTGAACTATCTTCACAAGATAAAGTAATAAACACTATTAGAAATCAGGTATCAGAACCTGACAGCTAGTGCCTGTAAGCCCAGTGAGAGCTACACAGTAAGAGCTTACCTCAAAACAAAACAAAATAAAAGGAAATTAGGCAAAGAAATGAATGTTAACCTGTTGTTGAAAAGATTCCTCCAATAATACCACAGAGTCTTACAAAAAACTGCCAGAATGGCATGTGTTCCTCAGTGACTGTCACCATGAGAGAACTGAGATCGTATTTCATAAATATTCCAGAGACGCCGTGGCTGCCTGCAGCATGGTTGATGATGCGTTCCTGAGAGGAAGGGAAAAGAAACATGTGGTATGGCTCCTAAAATGCACTCCTTACCAAGCTACAATGCCCCACATAGGACATCCCCCTTTCCATAGGATGAATTGCCCTGGACCTTACAGAAGCTCTTCAGAGACAAATACCAGTGTTCTTGCTGGGATTAGAGGCATATCTGTAATCCTACACTAGGAAGGAAAAGCTAGAGGGCTGTGCATTCAGAGCAAGATACTACTTAAAACAAAGCAAAACAAAACAAAAACCCAGAACCCAGAACTAAACCATTCTTAACTGTGTGGAAATGGCCATCGTAGACATACCAGTCTTTTAATAAGCTTAGAACTAATCAAGGAATAAAAACCAAGTTTACATTGTGACATGCTTGTGTATTGTTTCTTTGTGTGTACTTCTTTATCATTTTATTTCTAAGTTAAAATTAAACTGTAAGATTAGAAACACATACAGTACGGTCAACCCTCGTCCCCCCTACTATTAACAGGGAAAACCTTACATATGAGCCACCAATCAACTTTCCAACAGTTAATTCATTCAGAAACTTTCAAGTGCTCAGTATCACGTTGAACACATGAAAAACCCTGTGATAATATACCAAGCTACTTTGGGGGTCAGGGTATCCAACAATATTGGAGAAGATTAAGAATGATTAAACTGGGGCTTCCAAAACTGAGAGTAGCAACTCCTTGCTCACCCTACACTGTAAAATTCAATAAATAAATAATACTTTATTCACCTTTATCAAACACTCCTTACATATGGATTTTTTCTTTTTGATTTTGCTATTTTCAGATTTGTCCTAGAGATAATCTCACATTCAGACATGTTCTTCTTTCTCAGTCATATGTCCTTCCACTGAGTCAATTTATAATCTAAGCTGTTCCTAGTCTTCTGACATTGCAACAACACAATAAACCTCACATACACACTGCAATTTTTTGTTTTTCCCACTATTATCTTGGAAAGAGGTTTCTACCACAGAGATAGCTGTAACAGAAGCAATGCATACACCAGTTTGAAAATGTAGCCAAGCCGGGCGGTGGTGACACACGCCTTTAATCCCAGCACTTGGGAGGCAGAGGCAGGCGGATTTCTGAGTTCGAGGCCAGCCTTGTCTACAAAGTGAGCTCCAGGACAGCCAGGGCTACACAGAGAAACCCTGTCTTGAAAAACCAAAAAAAAAAAAAAAAAAAAAAAAAGAAAAGAAAAGAAAAGAAAATGTAGACAAATACTTCTCATAGACTATGGCACTTAGCATCTCATAGCAATTCTACAAACATATACACCTGCTTGCTTTGCCCCAAAGTCCAGGTAAACCTATTCTGTGTTTCTCAGGTGTTTGTCAATATAGCTGGTGAGAAATATCTTCCTACCCTTAATGGAAATGTTGAGAAGTACAAACATATATAGTTCCTGTGTATAACAAACACACACACACACAAAAAAAATTATACAGTTTTTGCTCCTTGAATGATTTGAAAGTTAGACACTTAATATTTACCCTCTGAAATAACATCTAATTCAAAAAAATAAGGAGAACCCCATCCTCACTAAAGTCCTAGTGAGGATCAACTACAGCACTATCACATGAAGAAGAGTCAAGTGGAAAGCTTTCACATGCCCCAGAATTCACATGTAGTGAGACTGTGTATTACAACCTCAAACTCAATCTATAGTAAGAAAATACAACCCAGAACAGACAGGCACTGTTCAAACCTGCTCTTCATCTCTATGTAACTGCTAAGAGTCATCTACCTTGTAGCTGGAAAACACACTTCCAGTCAGACTGGTGCACTGACTGGGGGACAGGCTGAGAGCAGGGAGCACTCACATTCAGGGAGGAAGACTTACTAACAGAAAAGAAACCAGACAACCTGTAGCAAAATACCTCTATTAATACAGAAGAGATTACAAATGGAAATTCATAAAGAAACTTCTGCCATCATAGCTTAATTTGTAATAACACATTTCTAACATTTAGAACAAATTTCTTCCCCTCTACAACACACATACTAATACTCATTTCTGATATGTTCTTTGCTTAAAATGTTAATTCATTTCAAAACTTTCACAAAATTTTAAATGGAGTGTGACGGTTTAAATATGCTTGGCCAGAGAGTGGCACTATTAGAAGTTGTGGCCTTGTTGGAGAAAGTGTGTCACTATGGGGGTTGGCTTGGAGACCCTCCTCCTAGCTGCCTGGAAGTCAGTCTTCTCCTGCTTGCCTTTGGAACAAGATGTAGAACTCTCAGCTCCTTCAGCACCATGCTGCCATGCTTCCAGCCATGATGATTAAGGACTGACCCTCAGAACCTCTAAGCTAGACCCAATTAAATGGATGTCCTTTATAAGAGTTGCTTACTCAATGTCTCTTCACAGCAGTAAAACCCTGACTAACCCAGAAGTTGGTACTAGGAGGAGGTATTGCTGTGATAGGCTTGACCATGTTTTTGTTTGAAGCAATGTGGATTGGGGACTTTAGATGTGGAAAGCCTGGCCATCCTAGTAGAAATATGGACAACCTTGGTACTGAGGGTAATTTGAACTCTAGAGATTGTTCTTACGTTTTTGTGAACAATGTGGCTGCTTTTTGCCCTTGTCCAAAGAGTCTGAGGCTAAGGTAAAGAGATTTCTATTATTGCATTAACAAAGAAAAGTCTCAAAAAAGCCCAGCATAGACTTTGTACTCTGGTTTACTCTCTAGAATAATGTTTTGATCAAATGTAGCAAGCTTAGAAAGGAAAGATACTAAGAATAATATATATATATATATATATATATATATATATATATATATATATATATATAAAGATACAAAGAATAAAGGGCATCAGGAAGTGAACTGGAGCTGAATCCAGTGTTCAAGATAAATTAGGGGAGGGGTGATCTTGGGGCAAGATCCCACCCAGGTAAGCTTATTGTTTATGTGTTTGCAGTTGAACAAGGGATAGTTAAATATTGTTGGGTATTACTATGAACTGGCTATTGTTTTCATTTGGACTTTTAATCTGGAATGAACTACAATCTACAAACTACAATGGAGGACACTTATGTGATCCAGATCTTGAGGCTGGAAGACACAGGCTTTTCACCTGGAACTTGAGGAATAGTGGCCAGGGAAAAGCTGGAGTCCAGGCATCCTGGTAGATGCCTTTAATCCTAGAAGAGCCAAGCAGTTCCCTGTGTTCAAGGCCAGCCTGGTACAGAGCAAGTTCCAAGTAGAGAAAAGCTGAAGTCCAGGTGTGGTGGACCAAAGCTTTAATCCCAGTATTCAGGATTCAGGAGATAGGCATGCAGATCTCTGAGTTCAAAGTCAGTGTACAGTTTCTGAGCTGAGGACAGTGAAGAAGTTGGGAAACAGAAAGCTAGTGATAATGTAATTAAAAGGGGAGGCTGGAGGAGCAGGGGAGGCAAGTTCCAGTCCCATCAAGCACAAAACTTGGCAGCTTTGGCCATTTTGCTATGGCTTTAGGGTCAAGCACAGAAAAGACTACTGGGACAATTGATATTGGTTAGCTGGAGTTAAGAAATTAGTGGTGATTAAGAAGAGACCAGCATCACTGAGATGAAATCTTCTGAGAAGTATTTCCTGAGAGCACAAAGAAGCTGTGTTCCAGAGATAACCAAGGTTTTAACTCATGCTGCAGCTGTACTTGGTAATGTGTAAGAATCACCAGGTGGTGCTAGTTTTGAAGGCATGAAGGGGTCATGGAGAGCAGCTGAGGCTTGGTATTGTGAGAGGTCAGGGAAGGCCATTGATAAAGGTGCAGCCTCAGTTGCAATTGATGGCCCAGGACTGAAGGAGTCATGCAAAGAGGCTGAGGCTTGGCACCATGAAGAAAGCCTAGGAGAGGCCATTGGTGAAGCCTAATTGCAGCAGAAGATTCTGGCAAATTGGAGATGTCAGTACCACGGGATGATCACCAAGAACAGTAGCAGCAGTGGAGTAGAGTGAACCAGAGCCTAGAGTGCTATAGAGGATAGAGGTAGGGATGTGACCCAAGCCCTTTAGAGGAGCCCAGAGATAATGTGTGGATCCCAGACACTAGAACAAGAAGGTATAAAGCTGAAGTTGCCTTGTATACCCCAAGATATTAGAGATGTCAGAGCTGTGGGATACCTGCTCAGGAAAGCTGTTAAGAGGGAGTGGAACCAGTCCAAGAGAAAGGCGTTTGTTGCAGTCAACATAGATAGAAGGAGTTGGAGATATGGAGTGTTTTTACATCAGACATGGAGGTACAGCATTTGAAGTTTGTCCAGCTGGTTTTTGGTCTTGCTTTGGTCCTATATGTTCTCACGATGACATTTTGGAATGGCAAAGTATATCCTATAATATCAGAGGTATGTGACCTGCTTCTTAATTTTGATTTTATAAGGGATTACAGTTAAGTGATTGGATGAATCTCAGAAGGGATTTTAAACTTTGGACTTTTAACACTGTTGAGATTGCTAAAGACGATGGGACTTTTGAAGCTGGAAAATGCATGTTGTGTTATGCTATGGCTAGGTATGGCCCCCATAGACTCATGTGTTTAAACAAGCCAGGGAGTGGAATATGGTAGTTTGTATGTTTGGCCTAGGTAGTGGCACTATTAGGAGGTGTGGCCTAGTTGGAGGAAGTGTGTCACTCTGGGCTTGGAGACCCTCCTAGCTGCCTGAAGCCAATCTTGTTTGCCTTCAGAAGATGCAGAACTCTCAGCTCCTTCAGCACTGCCTGCACACTGCCATACTTCCTGCCGTGATGATAATGAACTGAACCTCTGAACCTGTAAGCCATCCAAATGTTGTCCTAAGAGTTGCCTTGGTCATGGTGTCTCTTTTCAGCAATGGGAATCCTAACTAAGACAGAGAGGGTACCTCCAACCTTACCTTGCAGTTGGGAGACTAAAAATACCTTCATCATTTTAGCAGTTAGGTCCCACTTACCCTTTCTGTTACAGAGAACTGATGGGTCTCTGCTGAAATCTTGTATGTGTGTAGCTTTGTTGGCACAACTGTAATGAAATATTGGAACATCTGGTTGTCTATAATAAAAACAAAATATGCCTTCTCATCAATACGGTACTACCAAATCTATTCTTCTAAATATGATAAACCTGAAATTTAATACTACCATTTGATTTAATATGCAATGAATGGACACTTTTAAGGGAAAAAAGCTAATGAAAACAATATGCTCTTAACTGGTTAAACAAAGTCCCAGTTAAGACACAACAGGTGTCAGACACTGACAGACACACACAGAATACAAGAAGGCAAAGGTTAGCATCTCTCAGAGTAGAAACCTAATAAAACCCAAAGCTAACAGTAGCCACTGTTCTCATATAGGCTAATCCTAAATAAACCAGTTAAGTTGGAGTTGCCACACTCTGAAGATAACACCAGAACAGAAAAGTAACTAAAAAAACTACTCAGTGATTGCTATACAATCAAAAGGTCATTTTTAGGGTCACTGGGCATCACCAGGGTTAAAACAAATTATAAAGGTGAATGTCCAAAATCAAACTCGAATGAGAACACAGGCCTGTGATCCCAGAATGACTGTTCTGAGCTCAAGACCAGCTTGGGCTACATAGTTACTTCCTGGCCTGCCCAATCTAAATGATAAGACACCATTTCAAAATAACAACAGTCACCTAAAAACGGGCTAGGCACAACTAGGTACAAAACTAAGAAAATAATGCTCGGTGCTTGACTAAAGAGAATTCAGTAGGGTAGTGGAAGTTTAAAGATGGACACGTGGTTCCTGAGCTCCCACAGCACACCTCTGACTGTATGTACAACAAAGCAACTCTGGAGGAACTCTAGGTTTCTTGTGTTGGTAACACTGTGCAGGGACCTTCCTACAAAAGATCAAGGCATTTTAGAGCCTCGAACCTGTGACAATAGAACTTCATCCTCTAGTGAGGATAAAAAGGACAGTTACACCACTACAAACTTATCAACCCTCCCTTGCCCTTTTAACCTCTTCAATCTATTTTAGGAATTGCTTTTTTAACATTCAGATTCCATTCACTCCTACCACATATTTATCTGCAGCTTAGAGACCATCCTCCCAACAGTGCCAGAAGGAGTAAAAACATATTATTATTAAGGTTTTTAAGAGCACTTTCCTTTATGTAAATTCTAAGAGCAATTATTAAATACTTACGATCTATAGCAATCTTTTCAGTTCCATCCAAAGGATTAATAATTCCTGGAACAAGCTCTCCAAAAGACAAATGATCTATTCTGTGAGAAAAGTTGTAAGCTAAGATTAAAAAGAAGGGGGGAGACAAAGAAGTTATATTACTCTTCAAAGTGATGTGCTAGAAATGGTTTTACATTCTAACTTTCTGTCAAAATCATCTAAAATTTGCAAGTTTAATAATTCTTAAAACAACATGTTAAGGAAAAAAAGATGAGAAGTGTACAATAAGTAGAATACTACCTCAAGTCTTACTACATACAAATTAATTTCTATGAAATGTCTAATTCTTATGCCCAAAACATAGAACCTTCTTGATTCTTAACATTGTATAAAAACAAGACCATGCCATTAGAACACCTAGGATAATGTTGGTCAAATAATGAAAGTGAACACAGATATTTTTAAAACACACCACTACTATGGCCAACTGATTTTTCTCTAATATTTTGTTCTCGAAGGTAAGTTTAAGAAGACCTATTACTTGGAACAGTGGAACAAGCTTGTAATCCCAGGACCTGGAAGGTAGACACAGGAGGATCAGTTGTTCTAGGTCACCTGAGGCTATGCCAACCCTACAGGCTACATGAAAACGTTTCTCAACCACACACTCCAAAAATACGTAAGTTTTACAATAACAATTATACCAAAGTAATTTTGTGTGAATGCATTGAAATGTGTCTGCAAACTGAAGTAAACTTAAAATACTGTCTCTTTATTACGGGATATGTATAGAATGACACAAAACACTAACTGCAGTGAACAAAGAGAAACAGTGAACTTACTTACAGAAGGAACAAATTAAACACAATACATTTAATTTTTTTCTCCTCTAGATGGAAATCAAGTTTTTGCTTTCCTTTTGGATATCAATTTTTAAACAGATTACCTTTTGAGGGAGGAGGTGTCTTCTGAGACTGAATCCTGCCATCTACTGACATGATACCATGTAGCAGAGGCTACATTCAAATTCATGCAATACCCTGCTTACGTCTCCTGAGTGCTGGGGCATTACATGTACCAACACACTTAGCTAACATTTTTATTTACTTATTTTTGAGACTGAATCTCACTCTGTAGATTCCGGGCTGGCCTGGAACTCAGATATCTACCTGCCTCTGTGCCTGGATGGCTGGGATTAAAGGCAGAAGGCAGCAGGCATATGCCACCACATGAGTCAACAATTTACTTTTAAAGCACTACCTTATGTCTGCACTAAAATAAATGAAAACACAAAGACAAAATTAACTTTTAAATTTTTTTCTATACTGAAACAAAATTTTAGAAATTGCTCACAATCATGGTTGACAAGTGCTGCCAAATGTGCATGCCCTCGAGGATGTGGGATTGCCCTGAAAGGAGGAAAAAACAAACATGTAACTCATGAGGCCAATCTTCCCTGTTATATTTAGCAGCTTGTATTACCAAGTAAGAAGAGCACATCTAGTCTGCAGCTAAGCCATCTCAGCAGTACAGTGAGCTGAGGGCTGCAAAAAGCCAAATGGGAAACATATTAAGTATTTATGAGCCAAGATAAAAGAAACTAAGGATATTACAGTTACATAATGAGAATACCATTTCATAAACAATTATCAATGAAACACAAAAACTAATTGTGATTATTTTGTAGCTCCAACATGTATTCCAGGGAGACTGCTCACTGAGGTTTAAAGTTGGTGTTCCAAATTTCAAAAATGATCTTATATTTGTCTGGTAATGGCCTAAAATAATGTTTCACATTTCCTCTCTGAAAACACAATTTCAAAAGCTGCTACTGAGCCCATTCAGTCCCTTAAAGACATCTCTAGAATACTATTAGAGTCTTCTCTTCATATTTTGTATATTGTAGATCAGTTAATTTCCAACTTAATGCAGAATTTCCTAAAATGTACAATTAAACTGATTTTTAACCTTCCTTTGTCCTTGCCCTGGTGTCTGACAACTGGGGTCACAGTCAAAGCTGAAACGTGACACTGGAGGCCTTGACTCCCATGACAACTTCTACTTCAGCTGCTGACACCAACGGCTGCAAGAGCCACTCAGAGCCACTACCATCATGTGTTCCTGAGGTAACTCTGCCACAACACTAGTTTACTACACAAATACTGTTTTCCCTGATAATTTTAGGTTAAATTTATTAAGAAACATTCTCTAAAGTGTTCACAAAACTTAAAATTTAAAGCAACGAGCAAGAAATAACAAAAAAATACTATAATAATGCTTTACGACTGTTCAGCCACCCAGCAGCTTACAGAGGGCCAAAGACACAATATTAAGTACACAAGAGCAAACAAAAACGACTGCTAGTTGACAACAAATTTTGGCACACATCATTTTAAGCTGTGGAATCTGAGGTCTCCATTTCTTTAAAACCAATCTTCCCTCAGGTATTTAACTACTTACAGATTCCAATTCTACTGTCATTTTAAATGTAGCACTGATTCTTCAAATCTACTAACAACAGGCAGTACTGGTAACATCTATGCACTCACCAGGATCCCAGGAAGCCCAGTCAGTCACTTCTTTTGCTTTTTAAAGAATATTTGATTAACTTGTAATGTTTATACATGTGCGCCATATGTAGGTATGTGCATGAATAGAGTATCCACAGAAGTCAGGAAGAGGGCATCAGATACCCTGGAGCTGAAGCTACAGATGCTGCCCAATGCAGATGCAAGGAAAGGAACTCAGATCCTCTGCGAGAGCAGTAAGTACCACTCTCTACCACTGAGCCGTATCTCCATCCCTATCTTGCCTTCCTGATTGGCTACTGGACACTGGGCTCACTGTCTACAGTTGCTGGAGTACTTTCTCACTTAAAGCTAATGGTCCAAAGCCAATCTGTTTTCAACAAACAATTTCTTTAGCTGCTTCAATCAAACATATTTCATTAACTTAAGAACAAAATCTTTTTTGGCTCACCAGTGATACATGCAGAAACCTGATTATAACTTCCCTTTCACTTAAAAATTCTACGAGACATTTTACTTTAAACTTTCTCATTTCCTGACCACTGCTTTTCTAAAGAGTGACGACTAGTCTAGTAGGATCAACATATGCTGTATTCTTTTAATGCAGTCATAGTGTCATAGTTACCACAATACTCTGTAGCCAAGTTAGGGGGTGATTTAAAAATATGACACCTAGAGCCTGTATTTCTAGAGAGTTTTGCATGTACAACAATGTATAAGACACTGGCAACTGTCCTGTGGTACACCAAGCAACAGCACCAAGCACTGAGACCATCACAGAGTCTCAAGTCAACAGCTCCATTCTCAATATGACACTGTAATTCAAAAGAAGTCCTGTACAAATAAGTGTGGCTACCCTTCAATAAAACGTCTTTTGGGCAGTAAGGGAATGTGATGGTTTGTATATGCTTGGCTTAGGGAGTGGCACTATTAGGAGGTGTGGCCTTGTTGGAATAGTATGTCACTGTAGGCTAGACTCTGCCATATTCCCACCTTGATGATACTGGACTGAATCTCTGAACGTGTAAGCTAGCCCCAATTAAATGTTATCCTTATAAGAGCTGCCTTAGTCATGGTATCTATTCACAGCAGTAAAACCCTAAGACAGAGAATGAGACAGGATTTCATCATGTAACTCTGGCTGTCCTTGAACATACTATGAAGACCAGGCTGGTCTCAAACACACAAGAGATCCACCTGCCCCTGCCTCCTGAGCACAATTAAATACAAATCTGAATTTCATGTGTATCTCAGGTATTACACTGTGTTCATCTCTTATTTAATGGGTCATGCAGAAAAAGGTAGTGGGCTACATTTGGAATTCATGCTGTCATCTAATTATTTGTCATGAGGCTTTGCTCTCTCCCAAGTTTAATCTGTTTTTTATTCTTTTGATACTACTATAAGATAACAACTGTCCTTTCCTGCTCTTGGTTTAAAAATGTACTTACAACATCACCATGAAGACTTCCACACTCTATTCCTATTTATGCTTTACCCAGTTACTAATTTTAGCAACTAGACACTAACAAAAATTCTCCATAATGCACATGTTTCCTGATTAGTAATAATGTCATTGTCAAGTTCTAGTGTGCCCCAAAAGGTCTTAACTTGTTACCAACGACAGTATTGTATCTGACTTCAACAGTCTCTCACAACCCAGAGCTTTTTAATTACCTTGTTAGAAAACATAAATTGAAATATTATGGACTAGCAGCATAAGCAAGCACCTCCCTTCAAGATCACAAATGTTAAAAATCAAGTTCAGTCACACCAGATCCTTGTTAAAAATGCTTCAATTTTCCTGTCTGTTTCCTGACATACTATCTGACCTCATCAGATGGGGCCCAGCATAGGAGAGCAGCTCTGAACCTCAGTCAGGGGAAACATGAAGTCCAGGCCATAATACAGAAATTCGCAGTGCGTTCCCTCCTGGATTAGGGCACTGTCTACATGTAAAGCTGTAATGAGCCCTCTCAATCATGTGCTCCCTATCTGGTGCCAAGGTTTCAAAGTCCCCAGGACCATGCTGCAGACAGGTAAATGTGTACTGAACAGTGGCCAAACAACCAAGTTTAAACTTACAGGAGAAAAGCACAACAAAGAAAAAATAAAGTTTGACCTGGTCATTATAAGCAATAAAATCTCTCCTGGTAAAAATCTAATATTCTTTCTATATAAATAAAAAGCCAAAACCACACTTTGAGCAGGAGCTTTTCTCTGGCATGCTTTCCTTTCCCTTATAAACTGATTCCCATACAGTTCCAAGGTTTCCTCATGAAGCCTCTGCTGACTTGCAGATTACACAATTTTTCTTATCACTATAAACCTCTTTTAGAGCTTCAATACTATAATCACGTAATAACTAATACATCTACTAGTCAAAGTTTGGATTTTCTTGCAGGACTTCAGCACTGAGGAAGAGTAAAGGCTTCTCTATTCTTCCTTCAGTGTTTGATCCTGAAGCTCCACCCCAGTCCTCTAACAAAGCTAATAGTCTAACTATGGCTTGCATAGTGAAGAACTCATCAGCTCTCTATGGAGGAGGAAGCTAGGGAGGAGATGTTTATCCATGGTGAAATCTACCAAGAGTTTTTTGTGATGGTTTCTATGCTAGACGATATGCAGGAGAATAAGTGACAATTTCCCTGAGCTTCTACCTAAATTACTTCACTCTAGACACTAGTAATTTCTGACTTTTTCTAGAATTACTCAGGGACTGAATTTTGATGAGAACTACCAAAGGGTTAAACAAAACAAATCATACTATCAACAAATTAACACACTGACAAAGCTAAGGATAGGCTCTCTGGCTACGAAAAGTTATCAAGTAAAAGGTTTTAATTCCCATTTACTCTCAGACAACACTTTGAAGTGACCTTCTGTGGTTGCCTGGTCAGGAAAGGAAGTAATTTTAGTCAAACTCCAACACATGCTAAAGAACTTCAGGAAATGAAAAGAACATACTTGCCCACAGTTATGTGAAAATTCCCTGCTACTTTATTGACATAGAGATGACCATGGATTCTGCACGCATCTGGAGTCAGTGATGAATCATCTTCCCTATAAAGCAAGACATGTTCAAATGTCTTAATGCACATTGGATATTGTGACCATGTAGTGGTGTAAAAAGGGCACACAAGAAAAAGAAGTTTCTCTAAAGACAGACTTTTAGCTAATGTCTTAAATGTCAGGATTAGAGCAGTGGGTTGAATCTACTTAGAGTTGCTATATAGCTACTATAGTTAGATAAATAAGACATCATTAGGTCAAGTCTATCCAAAGGACTAGGTCCCATGCAGAAGAACTACGAAAATCAAAGAGAGTCCAACAGCAACATAGTTCCCTCTTGTATTTCTGGTACTGTGGTACAGGCTGGAAGGAAATGACACCGAGGTCAAGAAAAGGCACTTGCAAACTGGTGTTTTCTATCTAAGCCAATATAAAGCCATCGCATACTTTTATTTGAAAAATTACTTTCATGATTAACAACAATTCTTGTTGCCTATTCTGACACAAGAGTAAAAATAAATTCTTAGCCAAAATGTATAGTCTTACAATTTGTTCTTAAAACACTAAATATTCCTAAAGAGATACACCACACATACAAAAGTAAAGTAACTCAATGAAAAGCTCAAAATCATCGATGTCTTCAACATATAAAGCACTCTCTAAGAAAGAGCAGCAGAGCAACACTAACCCTGTAACAAAGTAAATCTCTGGTAAACGTGTGGACACTGGAAGCACCATCTATCTCACCTTGGTGGCAGTGCAGTTGACGAACTTTTAAAAGCACTTTTGAATATCACGTCCTGAAGGGAATGTTCTTCTTGCAACCTACTCTGAATCAGCTGCAGCATCCTAAATGCAACAAAAAAACAGTAAAATGCTCAACTATAACAAAGCTTCTGACTTAGATGAACCATGTATTTACTACAGGACTATACTCCTGAACAGAGTTGGCTTTTCTCAGGAAAAGCGATGTAAATGGCTAGCAGTTTAATGGACAGAGTCAGAGGCACCAAAAGACTGAATGCCTAAGCTCACCTTTCACACATAAGTACAAAATTTTTATTCCTGTCAAGCACTGAAATAAGTGCTATATTATGAAGAACAAATTAAGTGCAGGCCAAATAGAAGGGTATTGGACTGGAGGCTAGACACTTCTGAGATTGAATCCTACGGCTCATTACACACTAGTTATGGCACATCAGCTGATGTCTTCTTTCCCACAAGTAAATTTTATTCTACAGGACTATTCTAAGCAGAATACTATAGTCTTTATATAACTTTTAAAACAGAATCAGCAGAATTCCAGAAAGCAAAGATGAATTTAAGAAACAATGCTCAAGGGGCTGGAGAGATGGTTCAGTGGTTAAGACGGCTGGCTATTTTCCAGAGGGCCTGGGTTCAGTTCCCAATGCCTATATGGTAACAAAGAACCTTCTTGCCCCTCAGGGCACCAAACACACAGGTGGTACACAGACATATATGCAGGCAAAACATGCATACACATCAGACTGGAGAAACGATTCAATGGTTAAAAGCACTTCTTGTTCCAGCAGAGGTCCCAGGTTTGATTCCTAGCACCCACTTGGTGGTGTTCAAAACTGTTCATAACTCCAGTTCTAGGACGTACATGTACCTAGATACAGACTCAAGCAGAACACTCATACATATAAAAGAAATAAATCTTAAACTTAAGAAGACTTAAAGTGTTCAAGTATACACATAGTAAAATAAGTAAACCTTAAAGGAATAGAAACAATGCTTAGATTCATCTCCTTTAACATGATCTTAAATAATTAACATCTCAAGTCATAACAGAGTGAGCATAAAAACTACACACAGTAGGGAGAATGAAAGGGGACACAGAAATTTTAGGGCAGTGAAACTGCTCTTGATGGTACAATAGTTATATATGAGCTCACACCACTGTTCACTCAGGAATGACCTCCAGGCCTTGGGTAACATTGGGTCCATGCACTCACTGATTTTGACAACAAAGCTACTTTGGTGTTTGATGCTGATAAATTGTGGGGAGCCGCAGCTGCCACCCTATATACATATATTTTGAACACCTGGTTTCCAGCCAGAGCAGAGAGCACTGATAATCAAGCCCTTAGTTGGAGAAACTGAGTGCCTCTAGTTTGTGATGCAAGCTGGCATGAATTCCCACAGTCTATTATGCTTTGCCATGTAGCTGATGCTGATTGGGACCAGGGAAAGTATTTAACCCACAAGGGCTGGGGGCTGGAGAGAGAGTATGTGGAGATAGGAGTAAGTATGTAGAATTAGGGCTGGTGATGGGTTAGAGGTAAGATGTAGATTTAGAAAAGTATGTAGAGATAGTAAGTAAGTATGTAGAATTAGGGCTGGTGATGGGATAGAAGAGTAAGTATAGGATATAGAAGAGTAAGTACGATAGGAGTAAGTATGTAAGGATAGAAGTAAGATGTAGGAATAGAACTAAGAATAGGAATAGGAGTAAGTAGAAATAGTAATAAGTAACATGTAACTAACAAGATGTAACTAATAAAATGTAAGTAGAAATAAGTAAGATGTAACAAGCAAGATTACAAGGATCCTAATAAAACTGCATGGGGAAGAGCTCATTGTTTGCCTCCTTATTTTCCCCCATATGGAAAAAGGCGGCCGACATATGGTGGCCCGTACAGGGAGTGGAGAAGTTCGTACTGGGAGAGACATACGGGGAGAGACGGACAGGGAAAGAACTCATCGGGGAAATCTTCTACAGCTCAGAACTCCTTTGCAGACAGGGCAGACGACTGGTAAGTTTCCCAGGTAAGGTAAAAAAAAAAGGGGGGGTAAGGTTCTCGGTGATGAGACGATAAGGTCTCCGGGTTTGGAGCGATAAGGTCCCATTGGGGGCGAATCAAAGGTGATGGTGTGGGAAACTCGCAGTCTTGCCCCGTGTTTGTTGCTCTTAAGGAGTTATTAAAAGCAAAAAAGATTTAAAGAGAGAAACCCTAGAAAGATTTCTGTCAGAGGAGAATGAAGTGTGTTCTTAAGCAGTAGAGAAGGGATAGGAAGTATTAAAACAGCTGAAGGAAGAGAGGTCAGCAAAGTCTGAGAAAGATTCAGACTGTTGAAGGTAGTTCGGACTCGGAAGGAGTTAAACTTACCCTGACACTTAAAGTCATAACGAACTTGGCTGAGTCAGTCCATGCACAGCTGAAAAGGAGCTGATAGAGGCTGACTGAGTGTCTGCACAAGCCGCTCTTAAAGGGGACAACAGCTTTTTGCGCTAAACCTCTAGCACCTTTGCCCCTAGGGTAAACAAGCTTAAACTTGGAACAGCTGTGGTTCCAGATGGCTGGAAAGGACTGATGGGAGATGTAGTTTTGTGGGTGATCACCTAGCAGAGACCAAGTCACCCTCAGATATATGCCATCAGTTCCTGCACTGCACAGAGAATCAAACAAAAATATATATCTTGGTGATGCTGAAAGTTTGTTTTGAGATTTATATGTTACAGAAATATACAGCCTTGGTGAATTTCCTAAACTAAACCACATGCTTAAACTCCTGGTATCCTGAACTTCAGCCTGATCCAGTTAAGACACAGACATCAGAAGACTAGTTCTGTTTTTCCTTCCACCCCACTCCCCTTCATATCTCTCTGCCCTCGTTCAGCTTGAAGAAGTTAAGATGAGTCGTCTACCCGGTTCCCTGGGCTTTGGGGCTAGAAAAAATTGTGACTAAGTTGTGGTTCTTAAAATGTAAAATGGTTATATTTGAAATGAGAAAGAAATAGCCAGATTTAATTGTATAGCTATAGAAAGCCTTATAATTTGTTATTAAGTTACATTGTGTGACTAGAACATCTTAAACTAATATGCAAGAAATAAGAGCTTTGAATTGAGAATAATAGGTGTTAGAACCATGGGTGCTTTACTGATCCTTGTCAGTATATTGGCATTGTGGTGTATCTATGCAGGTTCGGCAGCAAAGACAGGCTGTTTTGATAGTGCAAGCATTTGCAGCCCTGGAGGCGAGGCAATTTCCACAGGCTTGGTTA
>NW_022196903.1:142230621-142260542 GCF_008632895.1 Mastomys coucha
AGCATTGATAATCAAGCCCTTAGTTGGAGAAGCTGAGTGCCTCTCGTTTGTGATGCAAGCTGGCATGAATTCCCGCTGATTGGGACCAGGGAAAGTATTTAACCCACAAGGGCTGGGGGCTGGAGAGAGACTGGAGAGAGTAAGTATGTAGAGATAGGAGTAAGTATGTAGAATTAGGGCTGGTGATGGGATAGAAGAGTAAGTATGGGATATAGAAGAGTAAGATAGATAGGAGTAAGGATAGAAGTAAGATGTAGGAATAGAACTAAGAATGGGAATAGGAGTAAGTAGAAATAGTAACAAGATGTAACTAATAAAATGTAAGTAGAAATAAGTAAGATGTAACAAGCAAGATTACAAGGATCCTAATAAAACTGCATGGAGAAGGGCTTGGTGTTTGCCTCCTTATTTCTGCTGGACGGAAAGGCGGCTTACAATAAATGAGGCATGGAAACTCTAGTACCCAACTGACCTTTGCTGTGAACTTAAAAACTACTCTAAAAAATATTAAACTTGAAAGTAGAAAAAGAAAAACTTACACACAATATATGATCTTAAAAAACACAAATACTAATTTCACAATACACCATATGTCATCACAATGATAAAAGTACTGTATAGACATAGAAATGAGAGAAAATATTTATGCACTATCCATCTAGAATACTAGGGTAACAGGCCTGTTTTGTTAAATTATAAATCAAATTTATACAATAAATTTAGTTTGAAATAAACTTTAAATCTAGAAGGAAAAAGCAGACATCCCAAAAAGTTTTGTGTCCAAGGTTTGAAAGAGATTGAGATCCTAATTATTTAATGAAATTTACCACCTGAGAGCCAATTCTACAGGTAAAGAACATTCTAATATTCATTCACATTGTCAGGAAAGGGCAGGGCCGTGCAGATCTCCACACTTAGGCACCCATTTAGAAGCAGAGTAAGAAGCATCTCATCCTCAGATTTATACATCTAAAGACAAAATATTTGGAGCGCAGACCAACAGAACCTGAAAGCTCCCATGTTTTATAAATCTTGTAGTTCAAGTTCAATTTAATGGATGGCAATGGTCAGAGTTTGAGGAAACTGTCAGACGTCTGCTTTGAACACACCAACCAATAGCCAAGTGTAAACGCTGCATGAAGGTATGCAGAAAGCCCAAAGCATGGTGGAAAAGCCCTCGCTCTTTTTCTGTTCTCACTCATTACTACTCTTCAATACTGGGGTTCAGTTCCAGCACCCACATCAGGAAGTTCACAACATAGTATACACATATAAATAAAAATCTTAAAATGTTAAAAAGGAGTAGTTCATGTTAGTATTTCCGGGTTTTTGTTTTACCTTTTTGAGACAGAGTTTTGTAGTACAGGCTGGCTCTGAACTATTGATCCTTCTGCCCAGCCTCTTGTAATTACTAGGATTACAAGTATATACCATACACCCGAATCTTACCTTACTATTTCTGAATAAAATATACTTCATCTCTAGATAGAGCTTTCTAGTAAGAGTGCTAGAAACCCAGAAAGCCCTAATTATTCACTGTGTTTGTTCAACCATATTCAATTTGGAAATTAAGATTCTTCCAACCAGTAAAACTGGTAATTAAAAGTAAAAGACTCCAAGTATACTAGGGATTAGAAAACAAAATGTCTGAAGGGAAAAAAAAAACCCTATGTAAGTAAATTTTTGTTAATAATTTGAAATTAGATAACCTTAAACAAAAGCCATCTTTGGGAACAAAAAGGAGAAAAGCACTTAACGCAGAGGCAGTTTCTTACAAATGCAAGGACAGACCTATGTATACTCCCCACAATACCAAGGAAGTTACTGGAAACAAAGGGTTCACACAGAAACATAAAGCTCCTAGGAAGTCCCCTGTTGTACTCACTGCTCACTGGTTCCCAGAGGGAGAAAGTTTTTCCTTTATGCTGTCCAGGTCAAAGTTAACTTTCTATTCTGAGACAGTTTCCATATTTAATGCATGTCCTGGAACTTACAATTTAGCCCAGGAAGGAGGTGAAGTTATGATCTTCTAGCTTTAGTCCCCAAATGCTGTGATTATATGTGTGCATCATCACATCAAATTCTAAACAATGTTCGTATACATTTTCATAGTTAGAAGATTTTAAAAAGTCAATTAAAATAAAAAACCCTAAAGTTTATTTATGATTCAAAATATATTACAGGAATGATTATATATGACTTTCCTAAGAGCTGATAGTTTTTGAAGTCATAGGGATTATTTATATACGAGAACATTTAACATGCATAGCTTCCGGTCGACAAAGGTGGTGTAGATTTCTACGGTGAGGACTGTTCACACTTTACCTCTGCCACTCTCTCTGCTGTGGTGAAAGGTCAAACAGTGCCTGTAACAGAAGAGAACACCATCACAGCCACACGGGTCTCCTGGCTTTCATGTATCACAAGTGTAAATGGTTTCCTATGATCAAAAACCATACGCTTATAGTACCACTGACAAGTATTCATGATTTAATCTCATGTAATGCTTTATTCAAAGGTACCACAAAGAAACTTCACTAATGATTAACTATTTTCCTGTGAATAGTCACTGGCATTTATAGGAACAAATGTAAGCTGGCAATCAATCAGAAGCTTAAAAACTGGTATTTCAGGAATTAAAATCACTCAAACCCAACATTTTTGAAACTGAAACCAAATTAAAACTGAAAGGACCACACAGGGTTGGGTAGACAGATGACAGATAAGACAAACAAAAGAAGTGGGACTCAAGTACCCACAACCTTTCTTCCTGATAGGAAAAGGTCACAAAACAAACCCACATGCCTTTGCTGAAAAAAAAACCTCAAAACTTGCCCCATAAAATGAAAAACAAAACTCACAAAATTATGAATAGTAGAGAGTAAAGGTCACAGGGAGAATGCTCAGCTGATAAAGTACTTGCCTTGCAAGCATGAAGAACGGACTCTGATCCAACCACATAGCACATGCTTGTAAATGCAGCACTAAAGCAGAGACACAGGTGGGTGTGTCCCTGAGACTCAGTGGCCAACCTAGCCTAATGGTTAAGTTACAGGACAGTGAAAGAGATTTTTATATTAAAAAACAAATGTGGTGGATGGCACCTTTCCTAACTACACCAGAGGCTGACCTTAGGTTTCTACATGTGTATGTAAATGAGTGCACATACATCTAGGCTATGAAAAAGCACTAGAACTGAATATTCTGCAAACAGTATAAAATTTCTCAATGTCTACTGTTAATTGTCTGGATCTGAATCTGTAGATCACATTCTAATTTGTTGTAACAATCTCTGATTTTATAAGTAACATAACTCCATGTAAATCACTATAAAATAAACTTTGCAGAGAGATCAGAAGAGGGGATTAGAGTAACAATAATAAATTATTTATTTTTCTGTCAAAATTTCTACCTTACAAGTGCTTTCTGGTCTGAATATGAACTGTTCCCCTCAGGTTCCTAAGGTTAAAACCCAGGATCCCAGCTAATGGTACTGGGCTGGCAGGGATTTGGGATGTTAACTTCATGTGTCTTGTCCTGGCCTCTTCCTGTCTCTTAGTCACCTGCCCACTATGGGATAGGAGTTTCTCTGCCACACATTCCAGTATCCATGATGTTCTTCCCAAGGAACCATAGCCTGAACCTTCTGAACCTATGAGCCAAGAGAAAAGCTCACCCTCAGGCTGTCTCTGACAGCTATTTTGTCACCGAGACTCAAAAGCAATGAAAGCAAGGACTTATCAAAGACAAACACATATGTTTGTGCTGTAAACTAAAGTTAATTCAGCAATCAAGACTAGTCCATAAGTTTTTGCCTCAACCCAGTCAATGAATTCGGCTTTTCCTCCATCTTTAGTCATCCATCAATCTTCAAACTTGCTTAATGATAAGGAAACAAATTTAAAGATGGGCATGTATGCTACATGCCATGGTGCCAGTGGGCCACATGCTTATTTTGAAGCTGTTTTAGGGCTAGTTCTGGTCAGGTACCACTGCAAGGGCATCTACCCTGTAATGTGCCATGTGCTACATTATGGACAGCTTGTGCTTTGTATCAACATTAGAAAAGGTAAATGCAATGTGCTTCCGTAAGACTGTGATGAGAAAACTACAGCTCAGATGTTGTTTACGGATTGAGGCTTGGACAAAATAGCATAGGTCATTAAGTCCCCAGACAAAGTGCACAGCATACTCTTACATTCTTATGGCAAACACAAAGGAGGAAGGGGCCTCATAGAAGCAGTGACTTGAAATGTAACAGATACCAGAGGATCCAAAACATCAACTGTGCTGATCTCAAGCTTTTGATATTAGGTAGAACTTTTCTCCATTACAAATTTCTAGTTTGGATAATTTTTGAAATGAGAAAAAAAAAAAAATCAGACAATACTAAGAGCAAATGTCTAAAGTCTTTTCGGCAAACATTTAAAAATCACATAAATCAAACTTACTGGTTCATAAGCCAGACCATCTGCAGAAGCAACCATGGTCTCTGCTAAATCCAGTACATCTGCTCCAACATCTGCATTAAAACAAAATTTTTACATTTTGCACTCAAATCAAAACTATCTGCTATAAAACAGAGATGATGAAAAGAAAACTCAAAATATGCAATGAGACTTTCATTTGTTCAAAAGTTAAAGCAGTAGCATTATGAAGCACTGTAGACAGTATTCCAAAATTTAAAAAAAATTTTATTCTACTTTGTGTTCTGAAAAGTAGCATACTGGCTGACAGGCTTTCCCACATTAAATAGCCTCTAAGTACTAAAGATGCTAAACACACTATTAATCACAAGAATTATTCAAAGAAATTGTAAGGCAAATCTGAGACTTTAAAAAGGGAAATTTTACTTTGAAAATCAAACATTTCAATGATATTTAAATATTCAAATACGGCATACATTTGGGATCAGTGCTACTCAAAATTTAGTTATAATGTATATCTTTTTTTCTTAAAACCACTAACATAAGAAAAACTAAAAAGTGAAGAGATTTTGTTGTTTTGTGATGGAATCTCCCCCAAATGATCCCTTTGGCAAGGTAAAAAACTAGTTCCTATTCAGCTGTTACCTGGTTTCCACTTCCCAAGAAGACAACCTCCATGCACACATCATTGCTGATCCAAGTCTAATCTATCAGACACTGGTACCTTTCCACCTTAATCAGTACAGTCGAGCAGGGCTGGGGTGGCACCTTACCACCCTTCACTTTAGAGAAGCCTTGCACCTGCACTTTAACTGCAGGGTAGATGTAGAGGGATCAGGTGAAACAGGGAAATGTGGAGTGTGGGTAGGAAGCTTGACACTCTCTACACCAGAGACTGCTTAAAGCACTGTGACTGTAGTCACGGTCAAGTTAAATCTCTTCATGTGCAGACAAGAGGCACTGAGGTGATAAACGAATGGTGAAGGTGTACTCACAGTGACACTTCATAGCAACAGTAATATCTATGTTGATTCGCAACTTGCTGAAAGAGAAAAGGGCAGTTGTCAGTACCTGTCAATCAGCCAGACACAAGAAATATAAATCAACTCACCTATGAAACTGTAGATTTCAGACAGTAAAACACAACAGCTAGAACTTCACTTACAATCCTTAAAATCAGAACAAGAGCATTTAAAAAATTCTCTTTTGTGTGAACAGCCTGTCATGGGTATGAGAAACTGAACTCTAATCCTCTGCAAGAATATCAAGTCTTAATGGCTAAGCCATCTGTCTGGCCCTTCAAAAGTTCTACTTAGTGACTATTCAAAAACATTTCTGCTTCTCCAAAAACAGTCCCTTTGTTAACAGCAACTCCACAGTCAATAATCCTTAGAAACTAAGGGATGTTTCAACAGTCTCAGACTAAACAACAGATACAACAGTCCTTTAAGGACATGAAACCTGAATCAAGAAGCAGCAATTCCAAGTTTTTTCCTTCTCCAAGTTTTTTCCTTCCGTCATAAAACCAATCATCATACACTAGGTTGGTATCCTTCAATGCTGTTTCTTTAATGTGGAATGGACTTATACAGTAGATGCTCCAGATGTTCAAGCATCAGTGCTCCGTGAGGCATACATGGCCTGATAGAGACTCAGCCAACAGAAAAAGAGCCAGCCTTAGAAACTGAGCCTGAATGAGAGCAAACTACCAGGAAAGCATCTGATACTTAAGGATTTAGTCTTTCATCCTGAGACAGGCTCTCACTGTGCAGCACTGGCTGACATGGAACTCCCTATGTAGGTCAGGCTGATCTGGGACTCACAGAAATTCATCTGTTACTGCTTCCTGGGTGCTGGGATTAAAGATGTATACTACCAAAGCTGGCTTTACATGGCCTTTAAATAAGATCCAAATAACTATGCTCATATAAAATTAACTTCCAAATACAAAATTCATTATGTGGTGGTTTGAATGAGAACTGTCCACAGTAGGCTTGTATAGTGTTTAGGGAGGTTTTAGAACCTCATAGGTGTAGTCTTACTGGAAGAAGTACATTAATGGGGGAGGGCTATAAGGACTTTATATAGCCTACACCCACTTCCTTAAAGGACTGGTGTATCTAATGTTTAAATTGTCTAAAACTGTTGTGACTTGCTTTAGTTTTTTAAGTGTGAATGGAAGTATGACTTACTAGCTAGCTCCTGCTGCCATGCCATGCCTTCTCCAATACATGGACTCTAGCCCTTAGGAACCATAAGTCAAAACAAACTCTACTATAGTTATTTTTGGCCAAAGTATTTTATCATAGCAACAGAAAAATCACTAATGCTCATTATTAACAGAATAGTGTGAAAATACTCAATTCTGTGCTTCCCATAAAAACGTTTTGCTTTTAATGATTTATTTTCAACTGATAACAGTAGGAATTAAAATTTTTAATCACAGTCTTCAAATTGTCTGGAACTCAAACCACTTAATGTCAGTCCATGTACAGCTCAGGGAGAGCTGAAAGAACGAGTGGTGAGGGCCAAGAAGCCAGGCTCCTGGTCTACCATGCTTCAATCAGCATGGACATTCCTTAACCACAATGGAGGACCAGCAATAAGGTCCTTGAAAAGATACCCGATACTTTGAGCAACAGATGAGCAATGGTACAGGTGAACAGACCAAGATCCAACAAGAGTTAGCTGTGAGTTATCTGGGTCAACATGTCCATGAGAAAAGTTCTATATTTACTATTTCTATTCTACAGAACAGAAAGTCAAAGCACACATAACACAGACTCAGCAACATGCTCAGAATCATGTAGACATTAGCAGAGCTGGGATATGAAGGAAGAGTGAACCCATCTCTGCCTATTATCTGAGAACATCAGAAACATCTGACTAAACCAACTGAGTGAGTGTCAAGCTACTTTTGTCACAATCCTAGTACTTTGTCTTCAAAGGTCTAAAGTAATCTATATCAAAATTCAACTCTGCTTAGACATAATTGCTGCCATATCCCCAGCTAGGGAAAGGTGTGCTTCAAGGGTGTTTTGTTTTCTTTTGTGTGTGTGTGTGTGTGTGTGTATGTGTGTGTGTGTGTGTTTATCTTTTCTTTTGTTTAAACAAGTGCATACCGAACTTGTTCTAGAATTTAACCAGTATTTAAATTATTCTAAAATGTTTCAGTTTATGCAAGCAACTAATGAGATTTTCAGTATTATTTCTTCAAAACTAAGATAAACCCAAAACAAAAAAAATGGACATTTTTAAAAGATGTTGTTTGAGAAACTGTGAATCTAAAGGTATCAAGAAGAAAAAGTTTGTTACCTAGAAAAATCCTTGTCTACTTCATATTCGTACTTCATCCATGTATCTTGATATACTGAGAATTCCATTATTGTTAATAAAGCCATAGTAGTAAATGCTATTAGAGAAACTGAGAAATCCAACAACAAAAAAAAGAGAATTAAAACAATAAAAAAGTAAATAGCTATCTTAAGCAGGACTATCTTAAGTGTCCAACATAAATGTTATTTAAATAAACAGTATAAATGAGTTAACTTAAATGTTATAGATGTTTTAAAACAGCTCAGAAATGAAACCTAAGGAGAATAAACATCTACACACTGAAAAAACTGCTTGTCCTCAGCTCAGCTGTTTTTCACTAGACAGATCTGTCACAATTTTACACAGCATAAGGTTTGTATTTCTTCATAGCAGTCACAGAATAATAAAAATAAGCATACTGACAGCACCAACTTACAAATGGCTCCCTCATTACTAAGGAATACATATGTGCTTATAACACAACTTGCATCCAATAAGCTCTCTAAGCCATTAAAATACTTTCATCTATTTTGCAATATCCTAAATATATTACTACTGCAAATTAAGTGAAAACTAGTCAAAAAGATTCACTAAATATATACTGCAATATTAGAGTCAGGCTGTGCAACACTAATTCTTTCACTAACAAGAGTCAATCAAAGGAATTAGAACTAGCAAGTCATTTTATTGCACTTTGTTTTTTGTTTGTTTGTTTACTTTGAGTCAAAGTCTCAATCAGGCTAGTCTATAACTGGCTATATAATCAAGACTGATCTTGAACTTGAGATCTTTCTACCTCCACATCCAAGTGCTGGGATTACAGTCATGTGCTACCATAACATGGCCAGTTTATGTGGTGCTGGCATTCATAGTCTAGACTCCACATATAGTAGGCAAGCACCACCAACTGAGCTATATGCAACCTTTATTACATATTTTTTTATCCAATGAAGTTTCAATGACATGAAATATTACCTTAAAGAACAGAAAGTATTTATACTATAGGCATAAATTTTTCTTATATATTTCATCACTTATTTTATTTAACAAATACTCTTATTTGTACCAAGTGTTACTCTAAATATTTTACCATAAAAACTTATGTAATTAATACATCAACTCTAGCAACATAAATACAAATCACCTCATTTTGTACAACTATAGCAGATAGAACTTAACTAGCTCTCACTCCACTCTGGGTCCTGTGAGACTCAAAAGACTGCCTTACAGCAAATATTTACCATCATCCAACCTAGAGTAGGAAAGGCTGTGTCAGCAGCCTTCCCTAACTCCTCCAGTTTCAAATTCACCTATATGTAAGAATTTTGTAACCAGAATAATGCACAACTGGCACGGCACCAAAGCATGATCTGCACTACTTTGATCACTAATGCTTTAATAAACACTGCTGAAGGCATAGGGGCACTGCCAGATGCTACAGAGTGTTAATACAGATAATAAAAGTGAGCAAACTGGCACAAGATGAGCAGTTACAAAGCCACAGTAAGATCCAGCAGTGAGTCCTTCCTCTTCATGTGTGCCAGTGCCCACATGTTTGTGATCAGTAAGTCAGAGTGAACTGAGCTCACCTGTTCCCCCACTGGCTGACGTCTCCACATAGCTGTCAGGAACCTTGGGAAAGGCATCTAACTCTTTCACCAAACTTAAGGTTTTTCTCCGATTCAGTCGCCTCATCTTCAGAAAAACCTTCCTTTTCCTTCATATAGTCATGCTAGGAAACAAACAGATAAATGTATGACCAATTTTCTCAGAAATGAGCATTGCACATTTTACTCTTCTCTCTATCCCCACTCTTACAAAATTAATGAGGCAATATGCGAACACACATTAAAGTGGGAAACTGTCACACTTTTATTTAAAGAGTTAAAATTAAGTTGAGATATATATTATGTATGTGTGTATGTGTATATATATATGTGTAATTTACATACATGTGGGGAAAGTTATAAGGCGAAACAAGCTGTGGTGAGTTCTCAGACACTTATTCTAACATTAGCAACCCAGGTGTCTCTCGGCATCCACAGAGAGTTGTCTGCACAGATACTAAGAAAATACATAGCACTCTAGACATCTCCTAAGATGGCATACTTGCCAACAATCCAGCACATTTTCTTGCACACTTTAAAATCATCTTTAGATCATTTAAAAACCTAAGCAGAAACCTAAGACCGACCTTTCAATCATCCAATCTCTATTCACTGTATATGACAAGATGTTTTTATATGTGTATGATGTATACAGGGGCATTTGCTCATGCATGTACATGTGTACACCTGCATGTGGAGGGCAGAGATCAATGCTAAGCATTCTCTTCAATCTTTCCATCTTATGTTTTGAGACAAGGTCTCCTACGAACCTGAACCTGATCGATTCATACAGCTGGAGCCTGGATACCCAACAAGCCCCATGCATCCTCTTAACTGTTTCCCCACTGTTAGGATTATGTTAGGTACATGTCACCACACAGAGCTTTTAACATGTCCAGTCTTCAAGCTTGTGCAGCAAGTACCAGGTTGAGTCATCACCGTAGGTCTCTCATTAACCACTAAAATGTTCATGTGTCTTTAATGAAAAGCACTGCTGTCCCCTAAACTGAGTGGAACTCTTATCAACAGATTTCTGACAGCACATCTAGCTCACAACTTAAAGGAATTTGCAGTCTCCGCTCAATGAGTTTAACTCTAAATTGTATTCCCCTCTCATGTCTGGACAAACTGGCTCTCGAGGCTGTTATCTTTGGAGGTACTGAGTTCAAGAGAAACACTTCATACTATAGGCTTATTTAGAATGTATTTATATTCAAATTCTCCCCCTGACCGTGTGTGTGTGTGTGTGTGTGTGTGTGTGTGTGTGTGTGTGTGAGAGAGAGAGAGAGAGAGAGAGAGAGAGATCTTTTTCCTCATGAAGCAGCCTCTTGCCTTGACTCAAAAACTCAGTGAGCACCTCAATCTCACAACCAAAAGTTCAGCCAAACCACTTCAAAACCCAGGTTTTTGAAAGCAAACATGCTGCTCATTTTTCCAAGTAACTCCTGCATTTTCCATCTATATTTTGGATTCCTCTGAATCATCATTTCCGCTCCAATCCCTCAGAAAACTACCACCTTACCTTTTACTATATATTTTTCTTTCCTAGTGGTCCAACACTGAAATTCTCAACACCAGCCTTCTTCTACTTTCCCTTGACCATCCTCATGGCTAACAGAATCCCTCACAAACCAAGTCCATCAAATCAAATGTCTTGCAGTCTAAGTTTCAGCAACACTAAAAACCTTTCAGTGTTCATTCTTTCCCCTCTGCCAGAATTAGTCCTTGTCCTTTCCCCCAGCTTTCATAATGGCTGACTCCATTTACTCTGCTTCTGTGCTTCATGTGTCTAGAACTGTTTCTAGCCATGGACTGCCCATTCCATTTTCTCCACAGGTCAGTCAAGGGAAGCATCATGTCTAACTTCACCCTTGCAATGTCAATGCCTGTAAGTATTGGGGGAAGGAAGGAAAACACATATAGTAGTACAGACCCCAAATCTAAATAGTGTCATATTTGGGTAAATGAACACTTAAAAACACTATACATAAGGAAGAATTTCACACTGTTAAATATAGAATCACCAGCTCTAAACAATGGCTGTATTCTAACTATATTTAAAAAATGAAAAGTATTTTTTTATAGTAAGTTAAGTATTATTTTCATAAGCTTAATAAGTAAAGTTTCTTTTAATTTATACTATGAAAAAATGGCAAGTATCTGTTAAGTTTCACACACACACACCCCCAAACAAACACACAAACACAATCTACACATTTTCATTCCCTTGAACAAGACAGTTCTGGCCATCTGGCTACTACCCAGTCTCACACCATGACTCTTTTCTGGGACTGTCCTTTTAGAAGGAAACAGGCTGTCACTCTATGACATCTCCTATCCCACTCCAGCAACCTCACAACTACATCTAAGAAAGCCATTCCATCTCTAACACTTGCCACTATATAAAGCCACTGTTATGACATGAACAAGTTATCCAATTGCTTAAAAAAGAAAAGTAACCTGCTCTTTATGAAATCCTCATGTTGTAATTCCCATTCAATACTTTATTCCTAAGACTCTCAAGGTAAAAAAAGTCATGTCCTATTTCTCTTCCTACTTCTTCTCTTTGAAGTCCACCATCCCCTAACAGTTATGATGACTTCTAAAGCCCAGTAAAGTTCAATGCACTTTACATATTAACTTATTCTTCAATGCTGTGGATGCCACTTTTGTTCCTTCTTATAAGTAAGAACAGTCATACATCTTTCCCAGAAGGCGCAAGTGGTACTATATAGAACAGAGATTTAGCCCCAAGCAGTCTGGCTGCAAAGTCCACATCCCAACTTCTCTGCACACTTAGATGCATCTATAGCTTTCCTATGGCTTCTGTACCTGGACCAATCAGTACTCATCAGTACTTATTTTTCTCATTCCACCATCATCTGATATCTCCAAAGGCACCATGCACATATGTGGTGTGTACGCATGCACCACCCAGGCGAAACACCCATACATATAAAAGAAAAATAAAATTAAAAGAAAAAGAAATGATATAGTAGATAACATGGGTTTTGTTTTGGATATCCTTATTTAGTAAAATTAACACTATAACTTTATCTATGTCCATCTTCAAACCCAGCTTTCCTGGCATTGCTCATTTATACATTTCCACATTGTTCCATAAAATCCAGACTTGGGAGTCTCTGTATGATGCTTCTGTTTATTGGTAGACACTGTATTTACACTTCAGTGATCTCTAGTACTACAGCTGGTTTCTTCGCTATCTCCCATAACTGTCCTGTGTATTTAAACAAAAATAATACCTCAAGGATATGGTGATAGCAGCTAAGACAATACTTAAACAACTGCTTAAGATAGATAAGAAACATCTTCATGCTGAAATGATGAGAACAGGATACAGAACTGAGGGCACTTCACACCTGCTCAATTAAGTTTGACTAATTCTGCAAACAAAAAAGGAAAGAATTTATTTTGAAATGAAACTTATTTAATGAAATTTATTGGGGAGGGGAGCACCTGTACCATTGCACTCATGTAGACATTAGAGAACAACAATTTATCTTCTATTACAAATGTTTTGAGTCACCTTCTATTTATAAAATATAATAGTAAATGATTAGTATACCACTGCATCATGGGTTGAATTATGTCTCCAAAGAGATATGCTGAAGTCATAGGCCATGGTATTTGTAAATGAACCTTATTTGGAAATGATTGGGCCTTTGAAAACGTACTTAGTTGAAATCATAGTGGATTAGGATGAACCCAAATTAAAGACTGATGGATGTCCTTTCAAGACCATGTGAAGGCCTCAATATATAGGGGAGAGTGCTATGCAAAGACAGAGTGTGTAGTGATCTGTTTTCGTGAGTTGCTCAGAAGCCAGAAAACCAAAGAAGCATCCTGTCCCATACCTTCTGAGAAAGGAGGACCCTTCCTACACCTTGGTTTTGAACTTTGACTTCTAATATCTGAAGAGAATAAATTTCCACTATTTTAAGCTTGCCAGTTTATAGAAAACAGGTCTAATCTCATAACTTTCTTAGTGATAAAAAAAAAAAGTTCCCTGGGACAGCAAGTAATATGCTGTACAAGTTTTGTGATCTGAAAAACACAATCAGCAAACTCTTCTAGGGACTTCTTATTAGCTGCTATGACAAATCTGACAGTCCTACACTTCTCAGAATTCCTTCCATATTGTTATCTAAAAGGGTAGGACATATGGGCTGCCAGTTATTAATCAAAATAGAAGTGGGGTGTTTAATAAATGTACTTTTCAGAAAAGATATTTGAGATGTATTTCTAATCAGGATGTTAGAAAGTGAGTGAATAATTCCACAAACTGAAGATGGTGTAAGCTAACTGTATAAATGTTAAAAGAGAGAAACTACCAACAAGCATCTTTCCAACTGGACTCTGGCAGTGCTCCCCAGCAACAAGCAGGAAGGGCAATAGTAGCTACTCAATCAAAGTGCAAGAGATTGAGACAGGAGATACAAAATAGAGAGGAAAGGTCAACAACACATGAAACACCTTACAATATAATGTTCTCCAGGAGCAAGAGAATCGTTAGCAAGTCAGGAGGCATTACTGATATAAAGAAGACCGTACATGGAGAAGCAGAGAAAAAAATACTCTGCATTACTAATTAAGAGGTGTAGCAGTTTTCCAAATCGAGGACAAGTGTTTAGAGTTCCTGTTAAACACAACCACTGAAATGTTTAATCAATTTTAGGGGTTAGAAAGAAACTATTTTTTAAAATACCTTCTTTAGTATCTACTGAAGCACTTCTCTAGCTTTTTGAGATAAGTATTACCATATGAATCTCATTTTATTGGCAAGGAAACTAGGGCACAGAAGTCAAAAGATAAGCTCTCTCTGCCATTAAAACACCAAATTAATATCTAGGAAAACTATTAAAAAGAATTTGTGGCACACAGTCTAAAACCAACTTCTGTTTTAAAATGAATTATTATTTAAATGACAAACCCTGGTGAAAACAAATGCTGTTTCTAAATCTTTGTCGTTCTTGTTCTAGACTACAGTGACTTCCTTTCAGAGACCTTCTAATTTGCCTAGTTTCTGTAATGTGTACCTCATGAAGTGAAATAATGTGCAATACTCAGCAACGCAGTAAAGTTTACTATCAGAAAGAAAGTTGCTCCCCAGGACCCTCACTACAAAAGCATGGAATTTCTATTTCTCGGGATCTTCCTCTACAAGCTGGAATAGTAATAACTTAAGGTAACTAATAAAAAAGGTAGGTAAATAGACCCTCCGCAAAAGAAGCACATTGGCTTCTTTAAGTATGTACATGTTGGTATTCTGTCTGGACCAACGAAGAATGCCTATTTGAACTGTCTTAAATTGCTTCCGAACGAAAGCCTATCTCGAAACACCGAAACAGCTGCTACTTGCCTATAGTCTAGGGCACTGAATCGCACACGTTTGCCCATAGATCTATGAGATCCAGCTACGGTACCCACGGCTGTCCTGTAGCAGGAATAGAGCCAACATCTTCTGAAAGGGTCAACAGCTGGCAAACGGGGGGCACACACCACCTGCCTCGGCGTCTGCGCCCGCCCCGGTTCCTCTCTAGGCCTGGCTTGTAATTTAAAGGACGGCGAGAGTAAACACAGTGCTAGCAGGGTCGCTGCTGTCTATGACAGCTTGGACGAGACAACGGAGGGCGCGGCCGGCCCGTGCGGAGCCAAGCACCGAAGCTCCCCGGACCCGGGGCGCGGACGCCGGCGGCACTCGGCAGGAACGCCCCCGGGCAGCGGAGCGGCTCCGCGGCCAGCTGCTCCGCAGAGCCAGGGCGAGCACAGGCCAGCGCTAGGGCTGGGAGCCCCTCAGCCGCGCCCGCGTCCCTGTCCGCCCGGAACTGCCGAAGGAAACGGCCCCGATGGGATTTTCGGGTCTTACCCAGTGGTACGGTCCCAGCCGACCGCCATGTTTCACAGAAGCCCGGGTCGCCCGAGCCCGGCGCACGCGAAGATCTCGCGAGAACAAGAGAGGCCCTCACCGCTGACCATGTCCGAGGGGACTGCGAGTGGAGACCTCGCGATATTTCCTGTGTTGACGGTGTGTGATGTAATCAAGCGGCGCGGTCAACCTGAAAGGGGCGTGGCTTCGTGGAAACAAAATGAAAACACGAGGCCTGTCCCTTTCCAGGAAGGGAAAAGTTACCTTCCGTCTGTCGACCAGACAAACAAAATAGAAAGGCTCTCAACTCTACAGACCAGAAGTGATCACTAGCCACCTTAAGGCTTCAGCCACTCTGTGGCTCAAGTGGTTGAGCGGTCTCTGGCTTTGCGTCTTCTTTTATTTCGGTCAAGAACACCTAAACATCCGTTGTCGAGCTTGGGGGACGGTTTCAATTATTCGGTCAGTGTGCTTAAGGTTTCCCTAAATGAAAGCTACGCAAGAAAGCCTGACAGTGTTTGCTCTTGGCCCTTCACAGCACAGGACGAAATACACGGGCTTTGGAAAAGAAGTTGGCTCCGAAATGCTGGAGAGGAAGGAGAGGAAACCCATTCCAGCTTCCTTTCCACTCATTTGCTACCAAATTTTACAGTCACGCGTTGTCATTTAAAAACCGGTCTTACCCAAAAGAAAGCAAAAACAGTTATAAGGAAAGAGTATTTATGACGAATGTTTTCACAGAAAGCACTGTTTTAAACACTTTTTCCCCCTCTAATCTTAACAAATACCATTATTTACTTGGGTAGTAGGTAAGGATTTAAGTTTTAAGAGGGAGGTAAAGAGTAGTTAACAGCTGTCAAGAGAAACAACCTGGGAAATCTTGACTACAGTAAGTACTAAACTGTACACAGACCATTCAAATCACAGTGTTTCACTTTATACTCCTTTACTGAAAAAGGGACTCTTGTCCTTCCAAACAAGGACAAATGTATGCCCTCTGGTGGCAATTTAATCTCCAGGCTTTCAAGAATACACCGATTAATCAAATTCCTACTTTTTTTGTTTGTTTGTTTGTTTGTTTGTTTTTCGAGACAGGGTTTCTCTGTGTAGCCCTGGCTGTCCTGGAACTAACTCTGTAGACCAGGCTGGCTTCGAACTCAGAAATCCACCTGTCTCTGCCTCCCAAGTGCTGGGATTAAAGGCGTGCGCCACCACTGCCCAGCCCTACTTGACTTTCTTAAGGTTCGCGGTTAAAGGGATTTAAATACAGCCTCAAGCCAAGATTACCTAAATTAAATATCCAGTCTAACTTGTTAATACCCTGTGACTTTGAGCATATTGCATTTCTTTGTATCTCTATCCCCTCATCTTGAAATGGCCATAATAATGTGTTGATATGTGTCTAAAATGCAAAGTTAGTTAGAATCTATCGGCAGCTCTTCCCTGTCTCTTTCCTGTCCCTATACCCAGGTCTACAGTGTATAGGCTCTTGCCTCGATAGAGGCTCCGCTGTTGTTTATTTAGTTACACCTGATCCTTTGTCTCCAGAGTAAGTTTCCTTTAGGATAATAACTATTCCCCTGAGAGTTGGGTTTCACAACATAGCAAAACTAAACAATCTGACCCTGCTATTTTTAGAAAGGCAATTTTCAAAGCTAACAAGCATAAAAGTTAATTTTTCCCAAAGAGTGAAAGGTCTTAACCAATCAGTCATTTAGTTTCTCTGGTTTTCTTTCATGCTTTTCTTTCTTTGCTTTGTTTTGTTGTTTTGTTTGGTGCTTGGGCTCAGATTTGGGACCTGATACAAGTGAAGCTGTACCACTGAGCTAAGCTGCCAGAATGACATGCCTAACTTTATAGGTTAATTTCCATATTATTGGTGGTGTTATGTCTGGGAAACACTCTGCTTTTGAGGGAATCCATCCCATTATGTTTCATTTATTGAAGAGAAGTTTTAGAGTAGGGTAAAAATGCTCAAAGTATATTTTTATATTTTTAATTCTCTGTGGATTGGGGACAAGCTTTAGCTAGTTAATAACAAAAGAGAAAGTGATATTACTCTGTAAGGTTCAAATGTACCTCAAGTGGATTTTGTGTCTTATTCCTAACCCAAATCTATTCTTTATATGAACATCACCACGAGCCTAAAATTTGATTGGATCGCCATCTTCTGTGTTTGTTTCTTTTCCCTAGCTGCTAGTCTCAGTGTTGAGTTTGTCCTGAAACTGTTGCCCAGCTTCTCAGCTGAGCATAGAGCCTCTCTATACAGACTTCAGCCATAGGTGACTACTAATTTTTCTACTCATATTTTGTATTAACTAGTTTTTATTTGCTGAGACAGATTTTACCTATATCCCAGGCTAGCCATGAACTTAGGCAGATCTTCTGCCTCAGCCTCCCAAGGGATTACAGTTGTGTGAAGTGGAAACTTCTAGCTTCTTTGAAAAGTTAGTTATGTCAAATGATGTTTTGCTGGGGTACCCAGGTGAAAGGATATGTTGCTAAAGCAGACACAGGTAAAAGGATGTTTTGCTATAGCAAACACATGAAAGAACTTGTGATGAAGGAGTATAAATATGACCCTACAGATGTGAGCCACCACATTTAGCTGTGTGCACATTTTCAACGTTGTCATTTATGGGCTTCTGCCATTTTTCCATGTACCAACTTGGAGCTTGAAAATCTGAGTTTTCTTATTTATATGGGTACATGGGTCCATGATATTTCACATGATATTTCAGTAGTTCCCAATTTTATTTTTCATCTTGGGAATTGTTTAGTTCCTTTTAGCTTTTTGAGATTATCTGATAAGATATTGAAACCTTTTTGTATTTTCCTTAAGCTCATCAAATTTCCTTTAAACAATGATTTCAGCTTCTCACTGGGACTTTGCCCATGCGAGTTTCTGCCTGGTCAGTTTCTGGCACTTTGAGTACTAGACAAGCTCAGAGTTCCCTAAAAGCTCTTGGTGCAAGCTGGTGTGACACATGCGCTCCCCAGGGTCAGATTCTGAGCCTGTTTGTCCTGAGGGAGGATGGTTTTCTCTGAGCTTGTTGTCTCTTCCATGATTTAGCACTAGATGGCACCCGGGTTCAGCTTTGCTGGACTTCTGCGGCCTGTTCTCACTGTTGCTGTTTTTAGATAGGAATCAAAACTCAGATTTGTTTCAATACATTTCTTGGAGTGTTGTTGAAAAGGAAATTCGAAAATATCTAGAAATGACCTGCCTCCAAGAAATGATTCAAGATTAGGGTTAGATGCCTCTTCCACAGTCAGTGGCCTGTGGTTAGAGTCTGCTGGATTCTACCTGCTTCTGGGCACAGTCACCATGGGTAGATTCTCTTTCATTGTGTTGTCTTTTTGCTCTGATGATGATTTTCTTTGTTGTACATAACGGTTTTTAAAATTAGTTTTGTATAATTCCATATGTCAGTTTTTCCTGTCTTATGTGTTTTGAAGGAACCAACCAGAAAACAACAGCTGTCAATATCTTGATAGTTCCTTCATGGTTTCCCAGTGGTTTCAGAACTTCATGTCTTTGTTCAATGACTGTCATCCATGTGCTATAGGATGAGCTGTTGGTCTCAGAGGACAAGCTCCCCACTGCCCCCTTAGAGTGCAAGGAGGTCTATGGGTTGACTCATATAGCCACTCTGCTGAGCCAAGTATGGTCCACAATCTACCACTTTTAAAATCTGTGACCTTGGGCTTGTTCTTTCACCTCATGCTGTGCCTCAGTTTTCTTTTACATAATTTTTTGAGATTATAATGTAATATATTACTCAGTGGGGATTAAACCAATTGATGTTTATAGCAGATCATAGATATGTGTTGAATAAAAGCACAATGTGAAAGCAAAGTATTAGGCAGATGGTTTTTCAATACTAGAAGGACTTGTTGGCCATGAGAAGCTGGCCCAAGATCCTTAATGTGACACACTAAATTAACCTAATTTCATTTTAGAAGATCTAATTATGAGGCGGCTAGGGGGAACAGAATAAAGTTAATGAATTCCAACTTGAGTAAAACACTTAATAAGTGTCTCATGATGCCTGTATAAGCTGAGAGAGAAAAGTAAGTAGATAATTCAACAACTAGGAAGTGGCCATGTAAGAAATGTTAACCTCTGGGAATGTATTTTTTAAGGTTCATTTTTAGTTTTTTTTTCAGAAGAGAACTTGAATGCAGTTCCCCCCACTATCACAGACAATACAGTTGAGTTTACCACTTTTGGGGAAATCTCAGGGGCCAACATATCCAAGTGCAGTGGCTAAGCTTCTTACTGGAAAACACTTCCTGATCACAGCATCTCTCTCTCTCTCTATCTCTCTCTCTCTCTCCCTCTCTCCCTCTCTCCCTCCCTCCCTCTCCCTCCCCCTCTCTTCCTCTCTCCTCTTTTTTTTCTCTCTTTGTCTCTTTGTGGGTGTGGGTATATATGAATGTGTGGGAGGGAGGGAAGGAGAGAGAGAGAGAGAGAGAGAGAGAGAGCACAAGCAGGCACACAGGAAACAGTGGAACCATTTAGGAAGGGGAGCCTTGGGTAATAAATCCACCTGGTCCCTCCATCTTGCCATCATGTTAGCATCCATCACAGGCCCAAGAGATCCTGGACTGAGGCCTCCAAAACCGATAGCCAAAATCAATCCTCCTTCCTTTCTCTGTTTATCTCAGGTACTTTGTCACAGGAATGAACTGATGACTAACAAAGTTTCCTTCCCATCGTACTAGAGACTTACAGTCACCTCTAATTTTTCTAATAGATTTCTTCATGCTAGTGGACTGGGGCATTCAGGGACCCCCAGAAGTGAGTGCTTTGAAACCTCTCAGCCTGCTTCAGTGACCCGAGGAACCATCAGTCTCCCCTTCCCACATTTCCACTTGCAGAGGATACCTTTATAACAGTCAACCCCAAGTATATGGCTCCAGTATTGAGTAAAAACCCCAATTTTCTCTTTATATATAAAAAGATAACCCAAGGCTTCTTAAAAACAAACAAACAAGCCAGGACTGCGTTAAAGGGATTGGACAGACACTTGGCCTTATCAATCTTCATTTTCTGTAGAAGCACCTGATGCAAATACCTGATACCTCCCCATTCTGGGGACTTTGAGAATTCTTATGGTGCTGCTCACAAAACAGTGGTTTATCCCAGCTCTTCTGGTGACTGAGGAATCTCATGTCAGAGCCTTGGGGCACTCAACCTAGAGAAGTCTCCTTGTTCATCACTGTTGGAACTGGAGGGTGATACCCTAGAGAACTTTGCTTCCTTTCATTTTCTAGAGCAGTCACATCTCTATTATTGAAGCTCTTCAAAGACATCTCCTTGTCCAGGAAGTTTAGTTTCTTGACTCACACTCAGTCAGAAGCTCTGAATATAAGCATGATGGGACATGAACAAGGCTTTCAGAAGTGCCTTCATCTTGATACACATTTCATTGCCTTGTCTTTCTGTCATTCTACTTCAGGGCAAGACTTCCTTGTACATGGTCCTTTCTCATCCAGAGTCTCACACTTACAACCTTCTTCATGGCTGTCTATATACTTACTGATTCTTTACGTGTAAGCCCCTTAAATCTATATTTTGGGATAATCTCTTTTCTTTGTAAAGTATTATATAGGATTTTAACTCCTAGTAATCTACTACTCTTAGTAATATTACTAAGTAATCTTGTTAACAATTTCCTTGTTTATTCCAAGGTGTTGGATTTAGTAATTAAGTTAACAAGGTTACTTAGTAACCTTGTTAAGATTACTAAGACCAAGGAAGAAAGAAATTTGGAATGGTCTTATCATATGCCAAGAATAGAAATAAATGAATGACTGGACCCAAATATATTGCTTTTTATTTATTTAACATTACTTGAAAATAAATGGCCTAACTGTTTTAACCCTATCTCATTGAGATATACTGATAAACTCTTGACCTCCTCTTACCAATTATTATTCCTAGATTATTCACAAAGTCTTAAGTGCCAGACAAACACAACCAACATCTCAGGCTGTTTTCTTGTTTGAAAAAAAAAAAAAAAAAAACCCAAACCTCCCAGGCTGCTGTGGGTCATACGCATGAAGCAGCAAGCCTTGCAGACTCTTAGTCAGGGAGCAGGTAATGCAGTAATTATACACCTGACACAATGCAGCACACTGAGGTCAGCTGTCTGTAGCTGATCTGTGAGGCTCCATCTGCAGTATTACAAACCTGTCAAGCAGAGTAGTTCACAAATTATCTTGGATAGACAAAGATAAACATCTTTAAGACATAAAAATTTGTTTATTTCTTCCAAGGTGTTAGGTTTTTTATTTGTTTTGTTTTGTTTGAGACAGGGTTTCTCTGTGTAGTCTTGGCTATCCTAGAGCATGCTCTGTTGAATAGGCTAGCCTTGAACTCAGAGATCCACCTGCCTCTGCCTCTCAAGAGCTGGGAATAAAGGTGTGAACCACTACCTCCTGGCCAAGGTGAGGTTTTTTTGTTTTTGTTTTTGTTTTTTAATGCTGTTGTGAGGAGGATGATTCTCTTGATTTCCATTTCAGCATGTTTGTACGTAGTAAAATAAAATAAAGCACAGAAACTTAATTTTGTAACTGCCACTTTTCAGAAAGTGCTTATCACATCTGTCTGAGATTTTCTACTGGAGCACATCTTTTAAGTATGGGATAAACCTTTTACTATCTTTTACTGGGAAACATCTACATCCTCACAGGAAAGGCTTCTCTTTGCATATGGGGCAGCTTAATCATGAGCATGCTCAGTACACGAGCATGTGTTGCCTGTTCAGAAACATGGGGGCTCATGAAACCATTGAATGGAGAGTTTATTATAATAAGCAGAATTTACTCCAGATCACCTAAAACTGGAAAATTTAGGGTCCCGGTGTTCCTCTCTGGTTCCTTGTTTCTGCAGAGGGTATAATCTGAGAGAAAACACACACACACACACACACAGACACAGGCAAGCAGGCACACACACACACGCAGACATAGGCAAACAGGCACACACACACACACACACACACACACTTGAAGCATTGGCTGCTGTTTGGAGGGTCAGCACCTCACTGCGTCCTTATCTTCTGTAAGCATATGTGGTTTCCTCTAAAGTATCTGCCTAGTGCCTAATGGCTACCTAGCATTTTGTTGTTGTTTCTATTTGAATAAGAAAAAAAAAAGCAGGGATTTTGAATTTTCTTTTGAGATTAAACACGCACACACACATTGTTGTTTTTCATATAGTCTCATATAGCCCAGGATGGTCTTTGTTGGGGGTTCGTCTGGTGCTAATAAGCATTTGACTACTAAGTTCTATACCCCAAGATCTGGTTGCCCAAGACAAGAGAATTCCCATGTACACCAGCTTTTGTTGTGCAAACCTAGCTCCCCAATTTAAAATTATTGGCTAATAGAAGGTGGCTACAGCCAGTTACTGGAGGGAATAGAAGTAGGCAGTTTTCATATACCCAGATGGGGACCACAGGTAGGGACTGTGAGGAGGAGGAAGACGACAGAGGGAATGGGAGGTCTCCATTAGATTTGATGGATCAGGAGTATGTGTCCATGAGAAATGGACCCTGAGGACAGTCTGGTAGAGCAGAAATAACCCAGGAAGATACAGACAGCAAGTATTTGGGGAATACAGTTGGGAAAGAAGTCAGTCTAGCAAATAGGAAGTTAGATTAGGGGTAATCCCCCAGCAATTGCACAGAGCTGAATAAATAAATCCATAGGACCATGATTTGATTATTGGGGGCTGGCTGGGTCATATTATTATTAATAAAGTGTATTAGGAACCATTTCTCTAGGTCTTGAACTCATTATGGGGCCAAAACTGGCCTTTAACTTCTGATCCTCTGCCCCCAGTTACAGGCATGCATATACCACCACTCCCAACTTACATGGTGCTGGGGATGAGATCCAGGGCATCCTGTATCCTACAGAAGCACTTGCCAGTTGAGCTGTGTCTCAGCTCGTATGCCTTTTTTATTTTAGGAATTCTCCAATATAGAAGAATCTCTCGTGTTTTAAAAGGTAAATTAAGGTCACAGTCAAGGACGCTTTGTAATATTGAGTATTCAGTCTGCTCCTTGTAAGTCATCGCTAAGTCAGCTGATCAGACCCAGTCTTTTCAGTTTAGAGCCAATGATCTCATTGCAGGAACGTTGTAACTTTATAAAGGACAGGCAGAGTATCCATCTCACTGCCCTAAGAAACAAAGTAGGAGATTCACTTGAAGCATTTGCTACTTTGTTTGGAAGGGGGTACTGAGTATGAAACTGCGGGCCTCCTGCATGCTGGGCAGTCTGCTTCCCCAGCCCAGGATGTTCAGTCTAAATTGTGTGGTATCTGGTACCGAAACATGCTTTCCTCATCTATCAAAAAAGGAGAGGTGGCTCAGAGGTTAAGAGCATTGCCAGCTCTTCCAGAGGTCCTGAGTTCAATTCCCAGCAACCCCGTGTTGGCTCACAACCATCTCTAATGAGATCTTGGGCCCTCTTCTGGCACGCAGGTGTACATGCAGATACTCATACATTAAATGTAAAAAAAGAAGAAAAGAAAAGAGGATAACTGCTAATTCTGTGGGTTATTTGCTTTCAAAAACCCTTCTGGTCAACAGTTGGCCAGCTACTGGGTAAAGAATCAAAAGATAAAAGGCTTGAGTCTCTGTTTTAACTTTAAATCTGATCAACATGGTATTGATAGCTTCTGGAGAATATAATTTTTATAGATTCAAGCTTTTCCAGCATTGATTCACAAATATCCTATATAAAGCCTTAAATATTTTTCAGAACTATTGAAAATCCCAAGTTTACTTGCTCAACTTTTTTCTGATGAAGAAAAAATTTACTTAGGCAATTACTAATTTTTACTTTCTTTATATAAAATAGCTCACATTTTCCCATTTTTAAAGAAATGAAAAACATTTGCTATACCTAGTGATGTGCATCTCCTCTGGTCCACTATACCTAGTGGTGTGCATCTTCTCTAACCCACTATTCCTAGTGGTGTGAATCTCCTCTGACCTACTATTCCTAGTGGTGTGAATCTCCTCTGACCTACTATTCCTAGTGGTGTGTATCTCCTCTGACCCACTATTCCTAGTGGTGTGTATCTCCTCTGACCCACTATACCTAGTGGTGTGTACCTCCTCTGACCCACTATACCTAGTGGTTTGAATCTCCTCTAACCCACTATTCCTAGTGGTGTGTATCTCCTCTGACCTACTATTCCTAGTGGTGTGAATCTCCTCTGACCTACTATACCTAGTTGTGTGTATCTCCTCTGACCCACTATACCTAGTGATGTGCATCTCCTCTGAGATCCTCTGTGACAAATGCTGCAGTCTACACTGTCTGTGGCCACCCTTCTTGTCCATCGCCACTCACATGCCTCTTCATATAACAGCTTCAGTTGTCAGTGTTTTAAGACAGGTTTTAGCATGGGGTGAAACAATTGTCCTTGCTATTTTCTCCTCACTGCCCTGGAGCTTGCCAAGTAGAACTGCCTGTCTCTGCCTCTCAGCATTGGAATAACATATGTATGCCATCACACCTGGCTTTTTATGTATGTGTTGGGGAACAGACATAGATCTTGATGCTTGCAAGGAAGGCCAGCACTTTATAGATTGAGGTATCTCCCCAGCCCTGAAGTTACATGGAGCTTCTTGTCCTAGAGGTGCATTTCATGAATCAGAAGTTCACAGCTGGTCAGTTGTCTCTGAGCAATTTATTATCTCTGTATGAGAGTTTTCTTTATGTTTACATAAAACAGAACGTCAAAACATGTATTTCAAATAAAGTGTGTAAGTGTTAGGTTAGAACATGGCCTATGAGCATGGTAATTCTTGTCAGAATACACCTTAGACCATGTGACTCATGCAGAATCTTAGTTCTCAATACATGAAGGCTTAGGGAGGGGTTGGAATTTCTTGTAATAATTATCATGTTATAACATGTAAATGTCACCTGTTCAGAACGATGCTTACTGATTTGTGACACAAATATCTTTATGTCACACCCTCATACTCTTTATATCCCTGCTCACACACAGCGTCCTTCCTTCCTGCTCACTCCACTTCCTTTGGTATCTCCATCCCACATAATTTTTAGGAACCTTACAATGTTTCATTCCTTGTTATGCTTTAACCTTGTTAAGATCAGGGTTTGGGGTCCATTTGGTGGTTTACTGGGTTCCTGGCCTACAGTACATGCCCCACAGATGTTTGTAGGGAGGAAGGGAATTATGTTCAGGAAGGAGAAAGAAGAAAGCATTAGCATATTTTAGTCATTGATATTAAAATACTAGTTGAAGAATAATCAAATATTTCCTTGACTTAGTAAGAAACTAATGCTACTCTTGCACGGAATGTTATCTCCAACAGGGAGAAATATGGCATTTTATATTACAGGATGCTACACACAGCGTGGATGAGGTAATACTTCCATTACAGCTGTGCAGGTTTGCTAGCTATAATCTGAAGAGACACAACAATCCATAAGGCTCTAGCTGACAATTTCATATCACAGAAATGCTAGGTTAGAAAATTACAGGATATTTTCAGTGATACTACAACAAAGTCAGTCTTCAAAAGGCAATATAAAAAGGCATATTTTCTAGAAAACATCTTTCTGTAGAAGAATCTAGTATACAGAGAGCATGTAAGTTAGGGATGGGATAGTTTCAATTTTTCATTGATTTTGCATGTAATAGTTACTTCTCTGTCTCTGTGATACAACACCATGACAGCAACAGGAGGAAACTGAGAGCTCACGTCTCAACTATAAGAACAGAGCAAAAGTGCACAGTGCGTTTATCACAAAGCCCACTCACCCCCAGTGACATACTTACCACAGCAGGGCTGCACCAGTGAAACCTCCCCAAACAGGGATACCATGTGGGGACCAAGCATTCAAATGCTTGAGTCTATGAAGGACATTTCCCAGTCAAACCACCACATGCTACTTCCTGACCCACATAGGCATACGACCATACCATAATGCAAAATACATTTAGTCCATCTCAAAAGTCCAAATTCTAAAGTTTCTTCTGAGACTCAATTCTCTTAATTGTAACTCCCTGTAAAATTAAAAGGTAAATAATATTCTCCTAACATAAGACACAGAATATATATTGCCATTCCAAAAGGAAGGAACAGGACATAGGAAATAGTGAACCAAAGCCAGACCAAAACTCATCAGGGCAAATACCATGTCCTTGTAGCTTCATGTCTAATGCCTGGGACTTTAATTTCAGATTCCTATGGCTTTACTGCCCACAGCACCCCTTTCTCTCTTGGGGTGATTCCACTTCTTTGATGCATCTTTTCTTGGCAGCTCTCATGGCTCTGATAACTCTAACGTCAGACTTTATTTTACTTTTATAGCCTTATCCAATGGATCTTAGGGCTTCCTGCTATCTCAGGCCCTTCGTATAGGGACTTCCCTACCACATGGTGCCCAGCCTCAGTGGCTTTCTGAAACCACAGCGGAAGAATCCATGACCCTTTCACTCTCGTAACTTCAAGATGCAAGGAGAAAGCTTGACTGGCAGTATTCTAGAGGACAGGTATGATGTGACTTAGAGCAAAGCATGCCACAGTTTGGATTAGTTAGTGATGCCTATGTCTAAATGGCTGCTGCACTTAGAAAGAATAGGTCTTATGAGTCAGTGACTTCATCTCTTGGAATTTATCCTCAAAAGCAACCTCAGCCTCAAAGCTCTTTAATGGCTTGTGTGTACTTCTGAAACAGGTATGCACCCAGGCTTACAAAGGCATCTGCAGATGTTTCCAGGTTTCCTCATCAACCAGTGTTTCCCCACTTCTCTCCTGTTGAAACGAAACACGTCTTCCCTATATGCTGAAGGGTGAAGGCTGGACATACTTAGCAATCTTTTGTAGTTACACCACTTTGAGAAAGCCTTTTGTGTGTGTTGTTTAATTCTTTTCATTCATCTCTTTGCTCTTTCTCTTAGCTCTCCTTTTAACCATCTTCTGAACCATCCTCTACCATATGGTCTCTTCTAGCATCATGGCTAGATTGTGTTAAAAGTTGGGCCCAATTCTCTTTTTCTTCAAGGTCCCTCAAGATTTCCTCAAGGTTCCTGTTAGTACCTATTTCTTTGTAAAGTCTTATTTTGAAAACAATAATAGAGATTAGGAAAAATAAAGGCCAAACATCTTATTGTTGCTTCAGGCATGGTCTTCTTGTAGCCCAGGCTGCTCTTCAATTCACTGTGTAGCAGAAGGGGATGGTCTTTAATTCCTGGTCTTCCTGCTTCTAACTCCCTCAAAACTCATTTTTAATCATGTATGAGCTGCTTTTCTGGAAAAGGCCCGGGGGGGGGGGAACAACTTAGTTCCAGGAAAGGTTGGTTATTTGTCACTCCTTGTTCACTATGGCTTTCTTTCCAAATAGTTAGAACTGAGTATCAGCCTTATATAAGACCCAGAATAGGACAAACTAACAGGAAGGCTTTCCTGTTGTATAGTGCAATTCTGAACATCCACAAACACTCCAGCTCTTCTCTATAACCCAGTAGGAGTGTAATCGGCAGGAATGCTCTTGTCTTACAGCTTTGCTTCAGTTACAGAACATATGAAATTCAGAATTCTGGAATTCAAGATATTTGAAAGCCACAGACCATGTAAAAGGGAAGAGAACAATGAGTCTCTGTCATGAGCATCAATTATTTGGGCTTTTAGAAAGAGAATCAGTCCTTATTCCAGTTGGAGACAAGTTCTTGTGTGAAAATGGAAAAAGTTCATTACATTTAATTTGCCCTGTGTTCTTGATTTCTTGAGAGGATTATAGTGGTAAAATTTAAATCAAATTGGAAATTCAAAGCATTCTCAGAAATGGCACAGTGAATTTTATGATATATTCCTGTGATAAATAGGTTTTCTTTTCACAACCTAGAACCATGTGAGACGAGAGCCCCTGTTGAGGAATTGTGTTATCTGAGGTAAAGAGGCCCACTCTGAATGAGAGCAGCACTGTTACTGTGTAAGAGTAAAGAAAGCTAGTCAAGAGAAAAGCAAGCAGGCAGCATGGGTTTATCAGTTTCTTGATGCTCTTGATGTGTTTGTGGTTTGACTGCCTGCTCAGAGTTCCCTTGACTCTCTCACTAATGGATAGTGACTGGGAACTGAGAGCTACAAGTGACAGAAATGAAACTAGGACAGCTGCTGAGCTGCAGTGCACCTGAAGGCCTGTTCCCTAAAGCCTCAGTCATTTAGCTAGCCATTTATCTTGCTGGGAGAAATGATTAGATTCGGAACCCATAGTTAAAGTCGGGTGAAGAACAGTTTGCTGAACATACTGGGACATGTATTTCACTTTTCAGCTAGCTCCTCTGTTCAAGGGCACATTTAGCATCTTCCTTATTCTATCTCTGTTCCTTTAGGGAAAAAATTGAGCATTTACAGAGTGAAATCTCTGATTTAGTCACATCTAACTTATTAGTTTGTGAATGAATCCATGATGTCTCCCTTTGCTGTCCCCCAGAAAACTCACCATCCAGCAGAGGGACTCTGCATACAAACAGACTTTGAGGAACAAACAGCAGAGTGACAGCAGGCCTATAGGAGATAAAGAGCTTCAGGGATTGAGGGTTCTACCCCAGTGCCTCAGACTCTGTTATTTTGGAAGGTATCGTTTTATTTGGATGACTATTGTAGCCTAAGCAAATATTTCTTCATCTGTTTTGATCTAAGAGTACATGAAATGTCTGCCTAGTCTCTATTTTTGTTGTATCTTCTCCTCTAGGTAGGTCATGGTTAATAAAGCTAAAAAATTATGTTCATTCTCCAGTCAAAACAACCAGTACAATGTGTCGTGCACAATCTTTCAGAGGTTTCATGTATCTTTCAGAATATCTATGTAATCCTTCTCAACATGAATCTGCCATAGAAAATCTGCCTGGGTACGTGGTTGGTACAAACTCTTTTAACACCATCCATTCCCAGCCAGGCACTTTTTTCTCATTAATGGGGATAACAATCTCAAATGCCCAGGTTTGTTAATTCTTCTATATGAACAGCAAAGTGGGAGTGGGTTAGTATCAAGGTGCATGGTCCTAACATAAAGTAGTGAAAGAACTAAGCAAAACAACATGCTCACATAGACAGACATGTGGAAGTGCTTTGCCATGCTTAAGAATTTGTGTACATGTATAACACAGAAACATGTTCTTTACCATTTTCTTTCTTTCTCTCTTTCTTTCTTCTTTTTTGCTAATAATACTATTTATTGAAGACATTACACACATCGATTGCAGTTCATAGAAAAAAACAAACTGAAACCAAATTCAACTCCTTTTATCCTGCTACCTGGCTTACATAGAGCTAGAAGATGCTGTTCAGGGTTTTGAAGGCGGAAAACACCAATGATCTTATCAAGTTGAGAATGCTATGAACTACACTGCCAACCTGAAAGACAAGCTGTGCCCACTAGTACAATAGTGTCATGATTATTACAGAGATTAGCAATTTTTTTCTCATTTGGGTTGAAGCCTGCTCCATAGGACAAAGTCTATATCTGATACTGCCAACTTGGTTAAAACTCTGAGGCTGGCCAAGTGTAGGTACTACAGGGAAGGCTACTTCTGTTGGCTCATTTTTTTTTTTAACTTTTATTGCATTATGATGAGAAAAGTTACATGATTTCAATTTATCTGAATTAACATTTAAAAACA
>NW_022196903.1:142261637-142272705 GCF_008632895.1 Mastomys coucha
ATGAAATAAACAATACTACTAATAGAGAGGCTGAGATAGGAGAAGCAAGATTTCCAGACCCTTATGTTCCACACAACAAGACACTGTCACAAACAAACAAGCAGAAAGTGTATATAGATTGTACAATATTGGACCTATTTCTCCAATTATCAAATTAGAGAGACCATTGGATGACAATCAACAAATTTCTAATTCCTCATATTTTTGGATTTCAATCAATGAGGATATGTTAGTAATATTAATTTTCATATTAAGATATTAAGAAAAGGTAATTGGCACTTCCTGTTGTTTTTGTTTTAAGAGGTGGAATTAGATTTGTCCTGGATTTGTTGAAAGATTACTTTCTTGCTTCTTCTAGGGTGTAGTTTTGCTCCTTATGTTGATGGTTTCCATCTATTATCCTTTGTAGGGCTGGATTTGTGGAAAGATATTGTGTAAATTTTGTTTTGTCATAGAATATCTTGTTTTCTCCATCTATGGTAATTGAGAGTTTTGCTGGATATAGTAGCCTGGGCTGGCATCTGTGTTCTTGTAGGGTCTGTATGACATCTGCCCAGGATCTTCTAGCTTTCATAGTCTCCGGTGAGAAGTCTTGTGTAACTGTGATAGGCCTGCCTTTATATGTTACTTGCCTTTTTTCCCTTATTGCTTTTAAAATTCTTTATTTGTTTAGTGCATTTGGTGTTTTGATTATTATGTGTCAGGAGGAATTTTTTTTCTTATCTAGTCTATTTGGAGTTCTGTAGGCTTCTTGTATGTTCATGGGCATCTCTTTCTTTAGGTTAGGGTTTTCTATAATTTTGTTGAAGATATTTACTGGCCCATTACATTGAGAGTCTTCACTCTCTTCTATACCTACTATCCTTAAGTTTTGTCTTCTCATTGCGTCCTGGATTTCCTGGATTTTGGGGTTAGGATCTTTTTGCTTTTTGCATTTTCTTTGACTGTTGTGTCAATGTTTTCTATGGTGTCTTCTGCCCCTGAGATTCTCTCTTCTATCTCTTGCATTCTGTTGGTGATGCTTGCATCTATGGCTGCTGATTTCTTTCCTAGGTTTTGTATCTCCAGGGTTGTCTCTCTGATTTCTTTATTGTTTCTATTTCCATTTTTAGATTCTGGATGGTTTTGCTCATTTCCTTCACCTGTTTGAGTATGTTTTCCTGTAGTTCTTTAAGGGATTTTTGTGTTTCCTCTTGAAGGGCTTCTAGCTGTTTACCTGTGTTCTCCTGTATTTCTTTGAGGGTGCTATTTATGTCTTTCTTAAAAGTCCTGTATCATCATCATGATAAGTGATTTTAGATCTGAATCTTGCTTTTCCAGTGTGATGGTGTGTCCAGGACTTGCTATGGTGGGAAAATTGGGTTCTGATGATGGCAAGTGACCTTGGTTTGTGTTGTTTATTTTCTTATGCTTGCCCCCTGCCATCTGGTTATCTCTAGTGCTACTTGCCCTTGCTAAATCTGACTGGAGCCTGTCCTTCCTGTGATCCTGGCTGTGTCAGAACTCCTCAGAATCAAGCTGTCTCTATGATCCTGTGATTCTGGGATCCTGTGACCCTGGGCTTTTAGAGCACCTGGGAGTGCAGCAGCTTCCTCTAGGTGTTGTGGGACTGGCTGCAGAGCCTGGGCCCAAGGTCTGCTCAGGACACCAGCCCAGAGAGACTGGATGGAACCTGAGCCACTCTGCTGGTGGAGTTCCTATGTGCCTGGTCCCGCTGGTCCCAGTTACTCCAGGTATTGGGACAGATGTTGGGTCCTCCTCACCTCTGATCCTGAGAGTGTCAGAACGCCTGGGAGTGAAGCTTCCTCTGGGTGTTGTGGGACTGGCCTCCGCAGAGCTTGCACCCAAGGTCTACTCAGGACACCAGCCCAGAGAGACTGGCCTATTTTCTTTTTTTAAAGCCACAACTTTTTTTTTATTAGATGTTTTCTTATTTACAATATCTCCTTTCCCAGGTTCCCCTCCAAAAAAAGAAAAAAAAAGAAAGAAAAATAAAATAAAATAAGAAAAGAATAAAATGAAACAAAAACTAAAACAATCCCCTGTTCCTTCCCCCTCCCCCTGCTCACCATCCCTCCCAGTCCTGCTTACTGGCCCTGGCATTCCCCTACACTGGGGCATAGAACCTTCACAGGACCAAGGTCCTCTCCTCCCATTGATGACCAGCTTGGCCATCCTCGGGTATATGCATGCTGCTGGAGCCATGAGTCCCCCGCCATGTGTACTCTTTGGTTGGAGTTTTAGTCCCTGGGAGCTCTGAGGGCACTAGTTAGTTCATATTGTTGTTCCTCCTAAGGGGCTGCACACCCTTAAGCTCCTTGGGTCCTTTCTCTAGCTCCTTCATTGGGGACCCTGTACTCAGTACAATGGATGGCTGTGAGCCTCTACTTTCTGTATTAGTGGGGTACTGTCAGAGCCTCTCAGGAGACAGCTATCTCAGGCTCCTATCATCTAGCACTAGTTGGCATCCACAATAGTGTCTAGATTTGATGATTGAATATGGGAAGGATTCCCAGGTGGAGCAGTCTCTGAATTGTCCTTCCATTAGTCTCTGCTCCATAGTTAGCTTCTTCAACTCCTTCCATGGGTATTTTGTTCCCCCTTTTAAGAAGGAACTAAGTATCCACACTTTGGTCTTCCTTCTTCTTGTGTTTCTTGTGGTTTGTGGATTGTACTTTATGTATTCCAATCTTCTGGGCTAATATCCACTTATCAGAGAGTACATGCCATGTGTGTTCTTTTGTGATTGGGTTACCTCACTCAGGATGATATTCTCTGGGTCCATCCATTTCCCCAAGAATTTCATAAATTCATTGTTGTTAATAGCTGAGTAGTACTCCATTGTGTAGATATACCACATTTTCTATATCCATTCCTCTGTTGAGGGACATCTGGGTTGTTTCCAGCTTCTGGCTATTATAAATAAGGTTGCTGTGAACATAGTGGAACATGTGTCCTTATTACATGCTGGAGCATCTTCTGGGTATATGCCCAGGAGTGGTATAGCTGGGTCCTCTGGTAGTACTATGTCCAATTTCTGGAGGAACTGCCAAACACAACTTTTGTTTTGTTTTAATGACTTAGACTTATTTATTTTATCTATGAGAGTATGCTATCACTCTCTTCAGACACACCAGAAGAGGGCTTCAGAAGAGTAGTCAGTGCTCTTTTTTTAAAAAATATTTATTTATTTATTTATTTATTTATTTTTTATTTATTTATTTAATATATGTGAGTACACTGTAGCTATCTTCAGACACACACCAGAGGGAGCATCGGACCCCATTACAGATGGTTGTGAGCCACCATGTGGTTGCTGGGAATTGAAGTAAGGACCTCTGGCAGAGCAGTCATTGCTCTTAACTACTGAGCCATCTCTCTAGCCCATTCTTTACCATTTACAATGCTAATTTTTAGTAGCTTGATTGGAGTAACTCAAAGGTTACATTAAAATGACGATTATCACCACCACTTACCAACCTCAGAGAGATTACACAGGAACTCAAACTCAGTCATTTATGGGGCAGCCTGGGTTATAGGGTGACATGTTGCCAACAAACAAGCAAACAAAACAAAAGGCAAAGTAAAAATAATTCATTTAACAGAGGTCACAGAAATCAAGTTTGTACTTTATCTTTCCTCTGTCCCAAACTCATCTCTCATCCTGACTTCATTCCTTTTTCTTGCTATATAGACCAGGCTGGCCTTGAACTTGTAGTGATCCTCCTGCCTCTCCCACCCAAGTTCTAGATTACATTATGTGCCACCACACCCCACTGGCCTTTTCAATTATCTTCACTCCAAGTCATCATCCAGGGTTGAGTGTGTGTATAGGTCACAGAGAGACAGAGGTGGATGAAAAGAAAAAGAATAACAATCTGCAAACCAAGGGTGGTGGACTACAAAACTTCCATGTTCCTGAAAGTTTATTACATACACCTAATGCTCCATTTGCTATTAGGATTTTTTTATTTTTATTTTTATTTTATTTTTTTACTAAAATCCAAAATCCTTCAGGCAAAGACAACAGCTGTTGGAGGAGAATTGAGAGCAGAGTTAAATTCTGATGACAGTCTTTATCATTCACACCCAGAACCTTAACACAGAAAACACCTAGAGGGCTAAGGCCCAGTGCTCTGGTAGTTTAAATAATTCTGTGTACTTCTCCAGCAACCAAGCAACTATTCACAGCTACAAGATTTTTGCCAGCCAAAGTTATTGACTGGGGCAGTGCAGGAGAGCTGGTCCCAATGGCTTGGGAGCAGGAGAGCAGGTGGGCTAACCAACTCAGCTTCCACCCAGGCCCAGATACAGGGCTTCACATTGGCCTACATCTATTTCATCTATAAACTGCTGGAGATCGTGATAGGACCAGTCCTACAGATCCAAAACTGCAGGATCTCCATGACATAAGGCAACAACAGGATATCCATGAGAAGTCCTGGCGAGGATACAGTATAGATGATGTAGCAGAAGTCAGAGGCCTTGAATCAGACCCATAACTCAATTTAATTCAACTGTAATGAACATTTGCAATTGAAGATGTTTAGGAAAAAGGGTGTACTGTGTGACACACCACAGCTTCCATGGTGAGATGATTTTTCTTAAGAGGCGGTATTTATTATTTTGTTTGTTTTCTTTTGGTGGGGAGGTTTCAGGGGTGAAGGGTGACTACAGAGAGATGAATGGGATTGGGGTGTATGATGTGAAATTCACAAAGAATCAATATTACAAAGAGTCTCTTCTCCTCTAGGCCCCACCATCTAGAAGAAATTCATAGTTGAAGGTTTTCAAAGAATTTTTCTAATCATAAACTTCGAATATTCTTTCTAAAGTCTGTGGGTCATCTGCAGAGTGGTTGTGTTGTTTCTATTTGTTGTCTAAAGTTAGACAGGATCTGTGTTTGGTTGGAGGATAATTAAAACACTGAAAACCTGAGGACAATGTGTAGTTGGAACAAAAGCAGCTTCTGTCCAAGAGCTGCAGGTCTGTGGCTACAGCTGCCCCCATCTGAGAGCTGCACACCCAGGTTACTGCAGTCACCATCTGTAAGATGCAGACATGGGTTGTAGCAGCCACCATCAAAGAGCTGCAGGCCCAGTTACTACAGACACTGTCAGAGAACAGCAGGCCTGTGGTTACAGCAGCCCCCATCTGAGAGCTGCAGACCCTGGTCACTGCATTCACACACACTCTGGATATAGATTCCACAGCCACTTAACAAGATGAAGTTTCCAGAGCCACCCTAATTTCCACAAAATGCTAAGAAAAATGAACAAGACTGAATGTAGGAAGAAAAGGAAGGTGCCAACTGGAAAAAGAAATAACCTATTTTCAAAGGCTGCTTTAAACCCTCATAAACAGAGAAAGACATACCTTATGAGAATTTTATACAAGATCCACTCTTTGTTAAAATGAAACATAATGTTCATGAGTTCTGAGACAAGCTTATATATGTCAGACTAAGAATTTTAAACTAAACATTTTTTTCTTCTAAAGCTTAGTTCAGATTCTAGTACATGTCAGAGTGACGTTGAGATATGGAACAAGGAAGAAAACATTTACTCCCCTGTGATCATGGTTTTTACTAAGACATCAACTGATGGCTTTCCATGGTTCCTTCTCAGAGGACTTGAACTTCAAGCACAACTGGTACCAAGGAAGTTGTTCTAGTTATACTCCATGGTATGATAGGCTTGGGGACCATTTCTCCACATCAGCCTTTGATCTTCTTTCTCAAGGCCCAACAATCTGGACTGTTGTATTCCCCATAAAACCTCTTTGGAACCCTTACTAAATATAACTAGAGTATTTCAGATCAAGAAGGAAAAAAATACAAGGCTTGCTTTTTGGACAGGAGTGCATTGAAAACGAGATGGCTGTGGTTTAGGTTTATTATAGCCCACAGTTTCCAAACATGTCTGACAGGGTACATTTTTTTTTTTTTTTGGTTTTTCGAGACAGGGTTTCTCTCTGTAACCCCGGCTGTCCTGGTACTCACTATGTAGACCAAGCTGGCCTCGAACTCGGAAATCCGCCTGCCTCCGCCTCCCAAGTGCTAGGATTAAAGGCGTGCGCCACCACCGCCCGGCTGACAGGGTACATTTTATCAAGTCCCAAGAACCAAGCAGTGGGTTGAAAAGTCTTCAGTTCACAAAACTCACCATTTTATTAGGATCCAGGACACTGGCTACTTCTAGAAGATTGAAAAGTACAGAGGCAGGCAGGGGCTACTCATGTTGGTCAGTTACATGGTTATTTACTTTATATTTCTAGCACCGACTTGGCAGCTCACTACTGTAACTCCAGCCCCAGGGGATCTGATACCTTCTGACTGCCTAGGATATCTAGCAAGTATGCCTTGTGCAAACATACATGTAGGAAAAGTATTCATATACACAAAGTAACTAAATAAATCTTTAAAAAGTAAACTTGGATATCTAGTACATTGCCCTATCAAAGTCTCCAAATGAAGACCAAACCCACCAACTGCCAAGCATACACCAGCACTTCTGTTTGGAAACTAACCTTCTGTATTTCCAGACTGCTCATTTCAGGAAAAGTCACTGTGGTTATTTTTCAGCACTTTATTCAAAGCAGGTTCCTGAACACAGTCAGAGATCTTATTTCTGGCCATAACTACCCTCATTTCCATTTCTCACTTGAAGATACCAACTCAGTCATGGGATTCAAGATGCCCTTTATTAAGAGTGGTAACACCAGTTACAGAGCGCCTTGCAGATGTCTTCATAACAGAGACCATTATGGCCATTACCTGTCATGCACTCTTAATGGGAAGACTCAATTTTATTTTCAAAGTCACCCTTTAAATTATTATTTGGTAGTAAAGAAACATTAAAGTCATTCCTCTTCTTTAAAAAGAGGTTCTTGCTCTATAGGTACATCAGGTTGGCTTTGAACTTGGAATCATTCTGCCTCAGGGTATGTGCAGATGTGTTCTACTATGGCTGGCTTAATTCTTCTTTCTGTACAAGCTAATACACAGACCTGTAATGCTAGCTGCTTGGAAGCCGAGGCAGGAGTATCCCAGATTCAAGGTCTGTCTTGGCTATAGAGCAAATTCAAAGCCTCATGGGAGAGGGCTTATTGTTGCTGTCTTGGGAGCACCAGCCAACAATGCCAGCTAGTCGGGCATCAGGTGAATGTCAGTGGAAGAGTTTGTAACAGCTCCTGATTCTGCCTTATTTCCCATGGCAACCTTCCCCTTTCACATGGGAAGTGCAGCCCTGGAAGACTACAAGGTTGGTAAAGTTGAGGCAGAGAGCAAGAATAGCAAGCATCCAAGTTCCCATAAAGATACAACATGAATATAACAGGTCATTTTGTTACAAGATACTTGATCACACTGTAAACCACGAGATTGTGTTGTTTCCGGGGGTGGGGGGCAACCTGTTTCTAGATGTGGTGTGGCTCAACCTTAGCACACACCTTTAATCCCTCCGGCAGGAATATGGACATACCCTTCTTATATACCTTTAATCCCAAACAATAAAGGTAAAGTTAGTTTATAGAAGGAAGCACCCATGTTTGAAAGTAGTATCTAATTGAGTGTCAGACAAAGTGATGAATCAGAGAAAGAACTGGCAGAATAGGCTGTGCCCAACTCTCACAAGGGAGGAAAGGGAAGCTACTTAAGACAGCAGTGCAGAGGAGGAAGGATGGAGGCAGTTTTATCAGGAGAATTTTACAGAGGTTGCAAAGAGAGAACAAGCTAGCCACAGGTGAAGACAGGATGGGCCAGAGAATGAGAAGGAGTCAGAAGATCAGATATTGCCAAAGTTAGTATGAGGCCAAGAGGAGCAAATTAGTCAGAAACCCAGAAAAGCTGGATTGAATCAGTTAGCTTGGAGAGGAGTTTGAGCCAGAACAGCTGAGTTGCACCAGCCAGCCAGAGTTCAGAAAGAAGAAAGGGTGAGTTAATTCAGCAGTAAGTCTCAAGAGAGAAAAAACATTCTAGGCCTAGGTAAGATTATACACGGAGGCTAGAAGCTTCCAGGACCAGGCCTAGGTTAGAAGACAGAGGCAGTAAGCTTCTGGGATGACAATGACAATTACTTCTGGAGAATAAAAGTTACTTTTGCATCAGTTTTGTTATACTAGAATATTAAGGTATGTGGCATAAAGATGCATCTGCCTCAAGGATCTGCTGGGTTCAGGTCCCAGCATCAACTCAGCAATTCACAACTGCCTGTAACTTCCAGTTCCAGATCTGATGCTCTCTTCTGGCCTCTCTAGGTGTTTCCATGCATGTGATACATATATGTATATGATGTATGTATGTATACATTCCCACCCACATACACATAAAATATTTGTTTTAAAAGAGCATTTGAAAAATAAAAAGCCATGGATATCCTTGTTCTGACCTAATATCCACCAACTATGGAGATTCCCCAACTACTATTCTGGGGAACAAAGACAGATTCCAGCCATTTTCCTGCTTTTCACATCAGCCTCTGAGATTCTACATCTCAGTGCTTCAGGAACCCACAGGTGGCTATACTCACATACAGAACCTATGCTTAATTTAAGGCTTTACTTTGTCAAGATTTCAGTCAGATTCCCATGCCTGGCTCAGAGGCCCCACAATCACTCCACTTAACCCACCTTAATTATCTCAGGATTCTTGTAAGAACATCCCATAGCCAGCTCAGGTTGAGCAGAGCTTGCTCAGAGCCCTGCCATCTGCCCCTGCACTGCTGTAACAGAAGGCAGGAGAGAACCAGCCATCCCTCTGGCACTAGATTTGGTTAGAAAGCTGGGACTGCTCTGAAGATGCTGGGACCACCAGTCTCTAAGGGAGAAGCCTGCAAACTCCCAGTTCAAAGCATTTCACCATGGTAGGTCTTCCTTTGGAAATATCTGGGCCATACTGGCCACAATTACAGGAAATCCAGAGTAAGCCATAGAGATGTGATTCTTACCTGGTGGCAGAATCTAGGGGCCTCCATGACCTATGTTCTGAGGGTTAAAGAGCAGCAGGAGCAGCAGCAGCAGTTCACCCCTGCCAGAGGCCCTGTGGCTTTATGGTTTCCCTGTTATCTGCATCCTCTGTCCACAAACTGCCAACACCAAATGAGGAAGGTGACCTGAAATTGAGGTTTGATTTCACTCATGGTGCTATGGGGCTGCACCTGTCACACATCTGGAGTCAGGTGTCCATCATGATCTTTCTACTTCACTGTCATCTTTGTCTTTCAGTGTTTCCTCCTGCCCCAACCTGGCCCTGGGTTTTGATGGATATTGTGGTGTTTCACCCCTTTTGTGCTAGTGATGGGATGCTTCTGTTTTAAGACAGAATTAGCAAAAGCTAGCAAGCAGAGGAAGAGGAAGGATAACACAGAGGCTAATGGGGAGGACAAAGTTGCATGAGTTAAAGTCCTGAGTGGGGAGTGGGGAGAGAGAGAGATGGGGGGAGAGGGGGAGAGAGTGAGTTAGTTGTGTGTGTGTGTGTGTGTTGGGTCTAGGTACTGCTGAACCACTGATTTCTAACTTCCATTTGCAGGGAAAATGCCCAAAGACACCTACAAAGCCAGCAGAGGGCAGAGTCTGGCCTGGAGGTGTCTGCCAAGGGAGGCAAGGGCAGAGTCTCCTGCAGAGAAGTAGCAGTGTGGTGTGGAGCTGATGCCTGACAGATAAGGACAGACCATCTTTACTTCTGGAGCCCAGATTTACTAAGCAGAAAGACTATTGATGGAATCTAATCAGAGAACTTGAAAAACTGAGGCCAGACAGAATTCTTATTTTACCATGTTTTATATAAAATAGACATTTACATAAATTTTATTTTTGAAAGACTTAGGCAAAGTATACTGTCAGACTTTAAATGGAGAAATATTTTAAGCAGCATAGCAAAAATAATGCAGGTTCATTTATATACAATCACCCGAAATAGGAACACTGTGCAGTGGAAACAGAGAACAAGGTCCTGACAGCAAACACAGTGACTTCCACATGGTCAAAATAAGCCCTGGCCTCTGCAGACACCACAGTTCCCTGGGCTCCCAGCAAAGTGACAGGTCACTACAAGAACTTTAAGCACACAGACTGTGAAGTAAGGGTTACTACTCTTGTCATGTTACATACCTGGACAAGGTTGTGGTGCTCACTACAGAGAATGACAGGAGTGGGGCAAGATCATTATCTCCACAGATGTGTAGTGATTTTTGATGCACTGAAGAGGCTCATGGGCAGGACAGTGCTTCGTGGGGGACAATCTCCACTGAGACAGACCAACCTGCCTCAGTGATGCAGCTCCTCAGAGTGATGCTACGATTAGAACTCTGAAGCACTAATCTTGCACGAGTGTGTCCCCATGATGGGCCAACAGCTAAAGAACCCCCTAAGAATATGCACATTAGGAACTTCCAGATTCGCTATGAATACAGAGTGTGTGCCCGAGACAATGAGATGATATCCTGGATCCAGTTAGGAACAGCTAATTACAACATCAGACTAGGACTACACATTGTGAGGTGCTGTCTGTCTCTTTTTAAAGTTACATATCCTGGTAGCTTTAATCAGAAGAGTCCAAATGATTAAAATGGAATATTTTAATGAGTCAACTGACAGCTTCATATATTTTTTCTATCCTGTGGTCCCACTTTGATAGGAAGCCATTGTTTGTACTAGAGTTACTTATCTGCTCTCTCAGAACAAAGAGCTTACAGAAACAAAAATATTGGAAGTGTTTCCAGAACTATACAACATGCTTTGCATTGAAAACTCAGAATAACAGTAAGAAGTATTACATTTCTGTCATTGTGTTTGGTATTCTATAGCCTTTGCTTATACAGCTGCTGTCTGGAAGTAGGATTTGTCAGACATCTATAGTTTTACATGTAAAAGGATGCCATCTAGATACTTGGGCTTTGCTGTATTTGGGAAATGCCAACCTACAATGGAAACTTTGATATGAAACTAAGAGAGAGGGAGGGGGGGTAAGGGAGAGAGAGGGAAAAAAAGGGAGAGAGAGGGAGTGAGGGAGAAAAAGGGAGAGAGAGGGAGAAAAGGGAGAGAGAGAGAGAGAGAGAGAGAGAGAGAGAGA
>NW_022196903.1:142273111-142349873 GCF_008632895.1 Mastomys coucha
AGAAAGGGAGAGAGAGAAAGGGAGAGAGAGAGAAAGGGAGAGAGGGAGGGAGGAAGGGGAGAGAGGAGGAGAGAGAGGGAGAGAGGGAGGGAGAGAGAGAGAGAGAGGGAGGGAGAGGGAGAGGGGGGCAGAGGAAAACATTGAGCCACTCAGCCATGGATGCCTTCTAAGAGTCCAAAGAAATCTGGGTTTTGTTTTTTCATTTGTTATCTTTGGTACCTTGCCTGGTACATGCACATAGCAAGGTGGTGCCTCTCCATCTGACACCCAAGCATTTTCTAAATAGAAGGGCAAATTATAGTCTAGTTGCCACAAGCATAAAGCCACCCTACTCAGCCACCTGCCAGTCTGTCTAGGAATAACCCATGGGATAATGACTCATTCTTTAGAATTCTTTGGCTCATTTTAGTCCAATCTAGAAATAGAATTGTTGCTGGGTGGTGGTGGCGCATGCCTTTAATCCCAGCACGTGGGAGGCAGAGGCAGGCGGATTTCTGAGTTCGAGGCCAGCCTGGTCTACAGAGTGAGTTCCAGAACAGCCAGGGCTACACAGAAAAACCCTGTCTTGAAAAAAAAAAAAAAAACAAATAAACAAACAATAAATAGAATTATCATCTTACTGACATCCCCTTGGTAAAAGTCACAAACCTCCTTAGTTAAAGTGCTCAACCCTGTTGGACTTTGCTAGCACCAGAGAGCTGGGTCTTAGGGAGTGTGGAAGGGCCCTAGTTGTTTTCTAAAGGCAGCCAGTGCTAGGAGGCCCTGTGCTGGGGGAAAGGCCTCCCTACCAACCCATGCTGCTCTGTAATCAGGATATAAACTGTCTGCTTTAACAGTCACAAGAAATGGGACATCTACTTTCTTTTCTCCCTCAGTTCAGTCACCTCAGGTAGGCTTTTACAGTGTGGTTTAGAATTTTTATTTAGTCTTGGCTGAAAGCTGCAAAAAGCCTGTGAAATTCTGCTGTAGACTTCAAAAGAGAACGTGCATACTAATGTAGACCAAACTTCAAAAGAAACAACTCCAGGGCTGAGATGTCACTGGTAGCCAGTGATAGAAGGCTCCCTTGGCATGCATGAAGTTCTAACCCCAGAACCACACAAACAAACAAGGGCCCCCAGGCCTCAAAGAGCACTATTCCCCATGGTCTCCACATTTTTGGTCCACTCGCCTGCATTCCTCCACCAAATCAGGTTTTATAAATGGCATTACTACCATTTGAATCATTTTGAAAAATCCTAACCAAATAATCCCCAAGCCATTCCTATAACTTCCATGTCAGTGGGCACATGAATGGCCAGCCATTTGTGTGGATTTCATGACATGGGCGGGGTATAGGTAGGATGAAGGGCAGGCCTGACAAGGTGGTGGGAGGGGCTACAAGGATGTGTGTGTAACAAAAGGAAGAACTTCAGGAATGCTATGCTGGGGCTTCAGAACTGGCAAAGCAAATCCTGACTTGTTCTTTGTCTCCTTCCTACCTAAGGCATGTTTCAGAATTCTGAGACACAGGGCTGGACACAAACAAACAAAAACCATTAAGAATAAATTTAGCTGAGAACAGAGCTCAGAGGGAGAGTGTTTCCTGTTGTGCACAAGGTCCTGGGTCTGAGTCTTAGTACACATGATGAGACACTGCTAGGACAAAGCCAGCTCTGCTCCTAGGCTCCAGAAACAGCTCTCCAGTCACCACAAAGCACAAGCTTGCTAATGGCAAAGCAGATGCATTTTCATGACACTCAAGGCTCTGTTTCCACTGTAATAAAGACGACTCCTACTTACTATTCCACATCACAAGGACCAAAAAGCATGTTACAAAATACACTCAAACAGTTTGCAATTGATTTTCTCACAGGAAACGTTTCAACCATGGAAACTATCTCACTGGCTCATTTCAATAAAGGATCCAAAATATCTGGGCCAACAAAGCAAGCTGACTTTGCTTTTCTTTGTGAGCAGTGCTTATTTTTACTGCTTCAGGAGATGCCAAAGTGAGGATACAAATGAGAAAGAGAGGCCTAGATACAGCAGTCTTCTAGACATCATGTGGCTTTTTCTCCTCTGAAAGGTTCATGTTGTAATTGCCTTTTTAATTATTCTAGTATGAGTATACTAAGACCTTCTGAAGCACTTTCTGTATGGCAAAGTCCTGTCAAATGCTGTAGTTCAATCTATCACATTACTTTTTAATGCATCCATTTTGTTAAATACTACTATAACTAAGAGGTGACTTTTACCAAGGGTTCCTGCCATCCAACTTAGGGGCTAGGAATTATTTTATAATAAAATAATAATTTTTTTTGACCTTGAGACTAAAGATTTATATCTTAGATGAAGAAAATAAGATTCCAGATCAATTTATAATATTGTAATTTATATAATGTTGGCAGAAACCAGGTGACAAAAACTGCCCCCCAAAAAGCAGGTGTGTGTTGGATCAACTCCCTCACCACGCCTTTCCAAATACATTTTATTTCCAAATACATTTATTTCACCTTACCTGCTATACACACAGAGGCCCTGCATCCTGATGCTGGGCTGTAATAAGCAGAGGCTCTACATCCTGATGCTAGGCTGTAATAAGCAGAGGGTTCTCCCTCCCTCGGGCCAGGCTGCACTGGTGAGATGTTTTTTGCTTTCCACCTGTCAAATCTGTGTGATGGCTGGCTCAGCATCAGGGCCTGCATGGCCTGTGGTGTTTTTATATTCACTGATGAGCCCTTCCAAGTCCTTCACTTCACAAACACTGAGCTGACTAACTCCATTAGTTTTATTGGCAAATAACCAATATGATTTAGGGAGACTGTGAAAGTTTCCTATCTTGCAATTTTCATATGCTTGGTTTTGAGAGCTGCTATCAAAATGACTATGTACAGAGGAAAAAAACCAAGAATTATGGATATATATTAAATATTTTATAAGTTATACAATAAATAACACTAAAATAATGTCACATTGTGATTTCAACTTTGCCTTACTTATTTTTAAATATAAATATATTTTTAAAAAATTATGAATTTTGACTTCATCCTAGAGTTTTAGAGTATTCTCTACAAAGTCTCCAAACTCACTTGTGTTTTACATATAGAATCCTCACTAAACCTTAAAAGTCAATGTCAGAGCTCTTTTTCCTCAACTTAAAAGAGTCTGTGAGGAATTCTGTAACACAATGTAAAGATTCTTCAGTGCTCAAATAAATCGTTCAAAAACAAGAAGTCTCACAAGTCTTGACCTTAAGAGAATAAAGTAAAGCCCTTCTCTGGACTGACCCTTTAACACTTCTGTGCCGAATGCAGCTCCACACCTGAGCAACACATTTCAGGGTCCCAACCTCAAGTTTGATGCACCCAGAGGTTCAGAGTAGACACAACGCTAGTGAAACCTGGAATACAGTTCAAACATTTAAAACATTTCCATAAAGAATCGAGGGTGCTGAGCTTTGATTTTCCTGTAGAGATAAACATAGCCACATACAATTCTAGAAGATTCCATCTTAGTGTTTTAGGCACTAGAAAAAAAATATATACCAAAGTAGAATTTAATGTACTTCTCCAAAGGTGCTTAGTGATTCTCTGGGGGAATATTAGCCCAAGTCCAGCTATCAAGTGCTCTGCTCCCCTCACTCCACAGGGCTCTACCAATGCTCTTCAGCACTGACTATAGATTCTTGAGAATTAACTGAACTTGCACAAGTAGATTTTCAAGGGCTGACTTCAGAGAGCACATCCTTTCTTAGGAACAGCTGCTGTGTTTACAGGACTTTGACTTTCTGTATTTCTGGGCTAGAGTAAGAATGGAGGTCACTATCTGCTGCCAAAGCCCTGCTTAATATCCTGGGACTGGGAGTCACTCAGGAGCTGGCAAAGCGTGCACTTGTTATCTCCCTTCTCTGCAGACAGTCTGCTCTCCTCTGCTGTTTGTCTCTACATGGAAATAACTCTTTCAGCACAGTCATCAGTGACTGTCTCCCACTGTGCCACCAGGAGAGGACTGCCTGGCTGGCAGAGCCTGCTGTGTGTAAGCAGGGCCTCCCCAACTCTGTCCACTTCCAGCCTGCTGAGTCTCACAGGTATGTCCTTTTTTTGATCTATGTTTGATCCCGTTCTCTGACTTCTTGTAATCTCCTCTCCAGGCGATCCAGCTTGGCCAGATTTTCCTTCAGCAGCTTGCTGTCTGGAACCAGCCTCAGGGCTCTCTCATAATAGGCCCTTGCAGACACATAGCTTCCCTGCAGGGAAAGAAAGAGAGCAAGACTCTGTTCAGCACAGTCCTCTGACGGTGGAGCAAGGACCTCCCTTTCCTCTGACTGCCAGTAATCAAGGCTCCCCTAAGGAATCCTTATCCATGGATATTTTCATCCTATCTCTTGGTGCTTTGTGGGAATCCATTTGTTTTAAGAACCAGCCAGCTGGGGAATGTGGAGACTGATAGTTGCAGCATAAGGTTCAATGGCAGAAACACAGATTTCAGTTTTCTCAGTATGAAGGAGACTGTCATTTTATAGTGTTCTCAGCAGGTTAGCACTGATCTGCTATTCTCTCTAAGCAAATAGGCTTGGGCAGAGCATGGGGAGTGAGGAAGAGCAATAACTAAACAGATATCCATTTTATCTTTTTAGTTTGTTCTAATCGTCACCTTAAAACACAAAAGCAGCCTTTGCCTTAACGAAAGCTTTACACAAAGAAAAGACTTGATTAAAGAGCTGGACTTGGAGCTGGAGAGATTGCTCAGTGATTAGAAACACTTGCTTTTGTAGAGGACCCTGGGGAGTGATGCCATTCACACAGCACCTACATGATGGCTCACAACCACCTGTGACTCCAGTTCAAGGTATCCAATACTTTCCTCTGACCTTTGTGAGTACTGCATGCACATGGTGCACATACATGCAGGCAACACACTCATACACACAAAATAAATACATCTTAAAAAAATTAAAGATGGACTTAGGTTTATCTACTAGTCATAGTATTGGTGAAAAGCACCAATTAGCCACTGCAGAAGGGAAGAAGGAATATGACCTCTGACCTGCTGAGCACACTGTCAACAGTCACCTGTTTAATACTATTAAGACCAGTGTGCCTGGGTCTAAATGGCCACTGCCAATTGGGCAGAGCTGGTAGCTTTTTTCTATTCCCCTTTCTACTTCCTAATGTATCATCTTCCTAGTGCAGCCTTGCAGATCTGTATCCTACAGAGTCCAAGACCACAGCTTCTATTGTCTGTTTCCTCTGCTCACAGGCCCAGGAAGCTCATGAGAGTTGGAAGACTCATGAGGTCCCTTTTTGAAGTTATATAAGCAACAAGCAGTTGCAGGAAGTTGAGAGCTGGGCAGTGGTGGCACACACCTTTAATCCCAGCACTTGGGAGGCAAAGGCAGGCGGATTTCTGAGTTCGAGGTCAGCCTGGTCTACAGAGTGAGTTCCAGGAAAGCCAGGGCTACACAGAGAAACCCTGTCTCAAAAAACCAAAAAAGGGCTGGCAAGATGGCTCAGCAGGTAAGAGCACTGACTGATCTTCCGAAGGTCCTGAGTTCGGATCCCAGCAACCACATGGTGGCTCAGTCACCCGTACTGAGATCTGACGCCCTCTTCTGGTGCATTTGAAGACACCTACAGTGAATTATGCCTAAGCGAGTGGGGCCAGCAGAGGTCCCGAGTTCAACTCCCAGCAGCTCACAGTCATCTATACAGCTACTGTGTACTCATACACATAAAATAAATAAAATAAATCTTTAAAACAACAACAAAAAACAACTACAAAAAGGAAGTTGAGGAAGGAGATTCCTGAAAGTTGGTTAGGAGGCTCTAGAGACATAAATGAGTCAGCCACACTCCTGTAAGAAACACCACTAGAAATTCATTGCTTCATCTTAGAGCCCTTTCTGTGGTCTGCTCTACCTGGAGTATGTATGTTTACATTTTCCCTAGAAAACTGTCCAATTTCTTCCCATCCTAAAGCTAGGAATTGATTTTATATTATCCTCAGCTGTGGCTCCCATGTGGGTTGACACTAGAGATGCTCTAACTTTCCGTCACAATATAAAACAACACTTCTCTAAGCTAGCATCTTACCAAGATGTACCTTCCCACATGTGATTGTGTGGAAAGAGCTTAGGTGCTGCCTGATACCACAGTGAGACCTCCACAGGATGCAGTAGTCACCCCATCATTGGGTAGACTGTTCAGTGTCTGTGACTCACTTTTTGACTATCATGGTGTCTATGTGTGCAGCTGCTGAAAGTGAAAACTGGAAATGATGAGAAAAACTTTGTACCCTGAGTACCAGCAATGGCTTATGCAGACAGACATATCTGACAAATGATACTGAAAGGACAAACTGCCTTAGAACAGGAGCCCAGTTCTGCAGCATTGTTGGTTTACTAACTCCAGCATGCTATTCCGAGTTTCTGATTTCTGTTAAGCTTAGTGTGTATGTGGGCACCTGCATGCTTTTGAATCCAAGAACTCTCAAAATACCCCATGTAGTGGGCCACAAGGTCTTGGTGCTTACCCTGAATTTGGGTCTCACCCTTAACCTTGGTATTGTCTCAGACTGCTGGCTTTCTCTGCACTTTTGGACAAAATCTAGTTCACGTTCTCTTCCTCAAATTGCTCTTGATTAAACTGTAAACCCTGTTTGTTTACTTTTTCAATTATATCCCTTAAGTTAATGACTCCAATTCTATGCTGTGTAGGAATTGGTATGATCTGACTTTTAATTAATTAAGACTAAGATCCAACAGGCATACTAAACACATTTCCTGGCCCCAGCTGCTGTTATCAGCTGCTGCCCCTTGGACAGTGAGACACAGAGCAAGCTCAGCATCATAGAGCCTTCTACTGTACAGTAACATTCTATGAAGCACAGTCAGTCATCACAAGGCCATGCTGAAACAGTATTTTGAAATATGGCTTGGATGATGGAATCCTCTTAGAGGTTGTAGTTCCAACCCATCTACTTCATTTTATGTAAAAGTTCGTGGAATATACTAGAGAGTGAATATCCCTAACCCCCAAAGTGCAAAATGTTCAAAGTCTGGCACTTTCTGAGTAGGCAAGATATCATAGATGGAAGATTCTGGAGCTGAACTCATGGAGTGGTCTACCTGTCAAACTATAGACACACTAAAAACACCCTGTACAATTACCAGCAGCATCATCATGAAAGCTAGAGAGAATGTTCCATTTAGCCTTGACTATCCACATCTGAGGCACTTCAGGTCACAACCACTGACTTAGACACATTGAGTGGTGAGTGTCCTTCTTTCCTAGGGCAGTGGCAACTCTCATGGTCTTCTCCCTATCTGTACCTCCTCCACGTAAGGCCTTATTTTGCCTCTTTACCTCCATAACTCTTGGAGGCTCACTCTCCCCAGTCACAGGGCAGAAGCCAGGGCCAAGGTGAGTAGCACTGTAATGAACACGCCTTGCAAAAGACACAGCAAGTCCAGGATTGTTCCTGCAAGCCTGGTGATAATATCCTGGACTATGGTGGAATGTCACTCAGAGTGACATTGCCAAGCTATGTGCCCACTACATATTATTCAAAGTCACCCGCAGAATTGTTACGCTATGAATGTGGAAGTTTCCTATTGCTCAGGCTACTCCATGATGTCTGCAGTGACAAAGGCTGATTAGTTAAATGTATGCCAATTACACTAGAAAATAACACAATCAATAGATAAATTAACAACTGAACTTTGATTTTTGGTATATTCCATTTGAGGAAATTGTACATCATTTTTAAAAACAACTACTAAATATATAACTTAACTATTTAAGCAACTGCACTATTCTAAGTTTCACAGCTAGGTGTTGTTGAACATCTCACAGTAAAGCAGATAAGAGCATAGGTCTGTGACTCTGAGCAGCAGTGTGCTTACAGTCCTGAGGTCTGTTGTCTGATCTGCACAGCCATGGGTCCCTGTCCCTTTGCTGCCTTAGAGTGCTCAGTGCCTGTGGAAGGAAAACATTGGCAGGCCTCTTGGACATCCTCATCACTACACTGTCTGCACCCCTGCAGAGTCTGAAAGAAGCCTATGAGAAAGTTAGCTCCACAAGTCAGACCTTGGCATCTCTGTGAAAAGTCCTTCAAGGACCCAACTTACCTAGCATGAAGCCCAAGTTCCTGGAAAGCTCCTGTAGGCCTCACTCTCTTGGGCCTCGGCTTCTACCTTCTCTTCTCTGACCAGTCATGCTCCTGCTTACCATCTCCCAAACATACCAAGCACCTTAGCCTCAGACCTTTGCATGTGCTCTTTATTTGTTCACATGACTCAATCCCTTCCACTCTTTGCATTCTACTGGAGCCTTCTTCTGAGAGCCCTGCCAACCATCTTCTTGTCTCTCTCTATTTTCCTCATACACTTCTTACCATCTGATATATTCTAGGCATGTATATACGATGTGTGCACATGTGTATTTATTGCCTGTCACCCCAAACTAGAACACAAACTCTAGTGGACAGTAGTTTCTGGCTTGTCTGATCACTGTTACATGCCCAGTGTCTAGATGTGCACCTGGTACGCAGGATGGATGCTCAGTGGAGAAGCCAGTAAGATGAGTGAGTACAGACGTGAATGAATCATGACACATATTTGACTTTATTGGCTATAAACAACAATCCCACCCAGCATCACTTTCAATCATTCTTGGCAGAAAGACTCACCCAAAGTTAGCTTCAGGGAGTGTGGACAATAGCAGACAAATGTGTTTTCTACTAAAAGGTTAGGGAATAAAAAATGTTTTCAACACGTAAAATAAAGGGGCAGTAGAGATAGCTTGACAGTGAAGAGTGCATACTGCTCTTACAGAAGACCCACATACGCTCTTAGCACCCATGTTGGGCATCTCACAAGGGCCTTTAATTGCAGCTCTAGGGGACCCATGAATGCCTTCTTCTGTCCTCTGATAGCATTGCACTCAAATGTATAAACCCGTATTCACATATACATAATAAAAATAAAAATGAAAATAAAAACAGGAAATAGTAAAGGAATATTTAAGTTAATAGTCTAGTACTGCTGGTTAGTCAGCAGGCTTCATAGGGTCAGTACACACAGACTTCAACCGTTGTCTGATGGCTCTTTTTCCTGGAACATGTGATTCTCCTCATTATCAGCAATGCATGGAGTTTAATTTAGAAACATTTAGAATGGGTCCATGATGTCTGCTGTTTAGAAAATACAGCTCTTGTGAATTTTACTTTCAAAATGCCTGTTTTAAGTATTCTAATCCTTTCAAAGAGGAAAAATGAACAGTGGCTTCTGAACCAGGGTCGATGAGAACAGTGATGCCACACCTACCTGAATGTGCCGGATGCCGCCCATGTTCATCCACGCCTGGGCCTGGTCAGGATCCAGGGTCACAGCAGCTTCATAGCTCTGAGCAAGGAAGGACAGCTTCATGTTAGGTCTTGAGAGGCACCTGAAGTGCTGCAGAACTATGCAGACCTCCTGTGCACACTGAGAGCCTGAGAGGTGACAGCCACTGGCAGGTGGCAAATCCAGTCTATTTTTTGCTCATGGTTTTGAAGTGGGGTTCTTGCATGAGGGGACCCAGGGACTACTGTGACAACACATGTCTGGCCTACCCCTGGGGACTTGGAATTTCTGAAACAGTTTGTTTCTCAGAAAAACTGTGTGTGTGGCCTTCCTCACCATAAATGAGCTGATAAGGAACATTTCTGATGGTACTACAGAATCCAAGGAGTGTAATTCAGGACCGAGCACAAGCTCAGCCTGTGTGAGGCCCCAGGCCTGATCCCAGAACCTGAGGTGCTCTCCTGAGCAGCTCCACAGTGGCCCAGCACCCCTGCAGCCTCCTACTTGTTGCTAGGCTCCAAAAGCAGCATGCTCACATTACTTCATGGGGATGTGGATGCCTGTTTTTCTCTCCTGCCTTTTCAAAGCTGTTCAGAGCTGATATGTTGTGGCACACTGCTATAATTTTTGGTGCTCTGAGGCAAATCTGCACTTTAATGATGAAGTGTTTAAATTTGTTTTGCTTTTGTTTATTTTTTGACTGGCCTTGAACTTGTGACCCTATTGCCTCTGCCTCCAGATATATCACTACATCCTGCAGACATAGTAATGTTTTTAAACAACAGTGTGTATTTGTGTGTGTGTGTGTGTGTGTGTGTGTGTGTGTGTGTGTGTGAGTATGTGGTGGGGGTACATGCATGCCACTGTAAACATGTGGAAGTGAAGCTGACTTGCAGGAGTCAGTACTCTCCTTCCACCATGTGGGTCCCAGGTGGCCACTTGGAGGCAAGTGCCTTTACCCACTGAACCATCTTGCCATCCCTGATAAGTACCTGATGTGGTACTTACTAAGCTTCAGAAGAAAAGCCCCTGCAACAATGGATGGTTTGAAGGGGCATCTTGAGGTAGAAGAGGAAATCCAGAGGTGCTGGGAGGTGTCACATACATATACATGCCCAAAGCTACCTAGTCTCCAGTCTAGCAGAGATCATAGGTTCTTGCAGAGAAAACAGAGTAGACTGGCTCATTAGAATCCTAGAATATGGCATGACTGCTTTCTATCTATGATAACTCAAAAGGTACTGTGTAAAAGAGCCATCAAACATCAGGGGCTTGAGTGAGATGTAACGGTGACGACTCATCAGAAGCTCCTTCTGTGACCATCAATGACTGAGGCTGTGTAGCCTCCTTATCGACTGCAGTATTCACTTAAACCTGTAAACTGAATGACAGTTTTGTGCATTTTACCTCAAAAGCTTTGTCCAGAAGGTTCTGTTCTCTTAGCTGGTTTCCTTTTGTAAAGAAAAGTTCAGATATGACTTTTGGGTCCTTGGGCTTCAGCTGAAGAGCCTTCTCTATGGCCTCTAGTGCCTGCAGCAGTGGGAAAGGAAGGAATTGAGAGGGCCAGGTGAAGAAACCCTAACTTAAGGAGTGGCATTTACACCTTGGTTCATATCTGTCAGCCAGTGTGATACCTGACAAACAAAACCAACAGTTTCCTCATTGGGAACTAATAACTCCAGAAAATCATTTCCTTATACTTCAGGTTCCCCATTCACAGATGACCAAGAAGCAAACATTGATTGGCTGCACTACTGCAGTAAGATTTGCCCTGATCACATGTCCTGGACCTCCTGGCCCACCTTTGCACATAAACATTACTTCGAAGCACAATTCTGCCCTTCTGTTAAGACTTCGAAGTTTATCCTAGGATCATGACCTTCCTCCAGATCTGTGTGTTGGAAGGTAGGGGTGTTCTAGTCATGTTTACATCTTGAACTGTGTGGTCTGTTCCTCCTCTTCCCACCCCTCGTGACTTAGGCATACCTGTTTGACCCTCCCCTCACACCATGCCACGGAAACTGACCTTATCTAGCCAGGCCCTCTGATTCTCAATGGGAGGCTTGGTGACCCTCTTTCTGATCATACCAATTGCATTTGTCTTGTGCTTTCTTGACCAACCTTTGTCTCTCTCTCTAAATAAGCTCCTCAAGGACCAGGGCTGCATTTTTTCCATCCTACCTTATACCTGGAATTTATTACAGTGTCTACCACACTTTGCAGGCATTTAACAAGTATTTTCTTGAGTAGGTTCATGAACTTTATAGTTGTGTGATTTTTTTTTAATAGGTAGATAAAGAATCATAGTTCTGACAGTTCCTTCCAGGGCTGACATGAGGACTGCATCAAACATTAGAACTTGGAGAGCCAGCAGGCATACAGAAGCTGGGCAGCTGGACACAAACTATAATTATGAGATAAAGTATCTGCAAACCAAAGAGGAGCCAAGGATGTGCTGTTGATGTAGGATGTGCTGTGTTGGGAGGTGTTGGGTTGTTTGAGCAAAGCTCCCAGTGGGTAGGATGTGGAGACTAATGTTCTCAAGACTCCAGGCCTTGTGAATATGGTGCTGGAGGAGCGTGTGGTGTACGCTATTTTCTATGTAAGACACCCCCCCCCCCATGGCTCTGAGAGCCCTTTTCTACCTCGTCCCGGCATTCCTGCTTGCTTTGGGTAGCTGAGCGATTGGTTACCTTCTCATGGTGCTCCTGCTTGCTGTAGATTGCTGACAGGAGGCGGTAGCATTCCAGGCAACTGGGCTCCTCAGATACTATGTGGCTGGTTATCTTTTCAGCTTCTTTGGTCTGACCCATCACTGCTAAAACCTGTGCCTGCAAAACAAGAGGGCACTGAGCTAAAGATACCTGGTCATGCCATAGCAGACGGAGCAACCTTTGTAGAGAGATATGCACAGCACATCCTGACACAAAGCATGTGAGAGAAAGTTGAATGGCCACAGCATGTTGCCGCCCCTCCGTCCAGCGGAAATAAGGAGGCAACAACGAGCTCTTCTCCAAGCAGTTTATTCAGGAACCTTCATTTTTACTTCTTCTCTGACTAGCTTCTTACTCTTTACTAATCCTAATAATCTCTCTAGCCCCCAGCCCTCGCAGGTTAAATACTTTCCCTGGTCCCAATCAGCATCAGCTACGTGCCAAAGCATAATAGGCTGCAGGAATTCATGCCGGCTTGCATCACAAACTGGAGGCACTCAGCTTTTCCAACTAAGGGCTTGTTTATCAATGCTCTCTGCTCTGGCTGGAGACCAGGTGTTCAATATATATATAAGGTGGCAGCTGCGGCTCCCCACAACAGCAGAGGGTTTAGCATTTGGCTGCTGATACATCCATGAGTTTGGTTGCCACTGGTGTGAGGGCCACAGAGACCCAGCAAACGGTCTAGAGTCTTAAGAAAAGATGTTGAAACATGCCAGGAAGTAGTTCCCTATCACCCTGACAGAACAGGATGTTTGTAAAAAAATGACAAGGCTGATGGAAGAAGAAGGAAGCATGGAATTCAAAATACTAAAATTAAAATGTTGGTGGTATTAACTGCCCTTAGTTTGATACCACACTGCAGTTACATGAGAGAATAGAGGAGTCACATAGGAAGTATGTTAGAGAGAAAGGGAGTGGCATCTACAACAAACTGTAGTGCCAGCAAAAACATGCTGTGAACTAATGAGCATGGAGACACATCTACACATCTGCACAAAGACACCTGTCTGCTCACACTCACACATCAGTGGGAGTGACAAACAGATGCATCAAAGGGCCCAGAACTAGTGGACCTGGGTCAGGTATTCCAGACAATTTCATTTTTGTTTGGTTTGGTTTAGTTTGGTGCTGGTGACTAGAAGGCTCTGTGCACTCAAGGCAAGTACTCTGTCAGTGCCCAAAGCTCCCTTGAAACTTCCTTTGGTCAGTTTGAAGTTAGCTGGAAACAAGGTGTCTCAACAATGTGAGCATCACACAGCAGCCCTAGCAGTGTTTCCCTTCCAGCTTGGAGGCTCAGCAGTCTCAGCTCTCTGTTTACAAGCTGCACTTATACCTAGTGTCACTTCCTCCCCTCTGTACTTACTAGAGCCAGGCGGAGATCCCTCTGGGAAGGCTGGAGTGAGACAGCTTCCCGGTATACTTCCAGGGCTTCCTTGTGTCGGCCAGTGTTGTAATAGAGAGCTCCCAGAGGTGATAGTACCTCAGCTGTGCGGGCCACCTTCAGGGCACTACAGAGAGAAAGGCAGACAGGTGTTTCCTTCTGTGGACACATCCCCAAAGGTCTGCGCTTAGCAGAGAGAGGACTGTCCTGTTAGATGCTTGCTTGAACTTAAGTCTATTTTGGATCAAGGTCATGTACCCTGGGTGGATGCCTGTGACCTACCAAGCTGGCAACTGGGTCTCAAGAGTCTGTACTGACTTCTTCAGGTTCTGACAAAGCGGCAGCCTTACATCTGTTTCTACATTGAAATCACTGCTTCATTTTGTGTTGTCATCCATATCTTCAGAAAATTGGGCTAATTAAGGTAGAACCCCCCCCCCCCAGCCCTGATGAGCACTGTGGCCTCAGCAGTCTGTGTAAGTGCTGTGAGCACTTAACTACCCTGCCATGCTGTTCTGTTGCCTGTGGTGGCAACATGTGCTCCTGTTCTGAAAGCCTGTCTGTTCTAGCAACTAAGAAGCCTATGGAAACTGCTGATGGCTCCAGGAGGCCAAGAAAGTAGAGAGGAGGGACTGTACCGTCTGTACCACTCTTCGGCCACATCGTTTTCTCCCAGGGACCTGTAGAGTCGGCCCAGGTTCACCACAGCCACATGATGGCTTGGGCTGAGCTGGATGGCCTGCTGGTAGTGAGCCACGGCCTTCTCTGGAAAGCCTGCAGTATGGTGGAATGGGAAGAGAACAGACCACAAGGATGAGAGCCATGGCTATTAGTCTCCCTTTTGAGATATGCCATCCTTTCTAGCATGACAGCATCATACCATCAGATATGAAGTTTGTGATCAGCTTGAATATCAGCCTCTTATGCTTGTCTCTACCTAACCTTGGATCATTTCATTATTCACCAACATGTACAAAGAAATTAGTAACAAGTCAGCAGTGTTGTTTGTTTAAAATAGAGTCTTCACCTTTAGCTAAGGCTGGCCTGGAAATTACTATGTAGCCTAGGCTGGTCTTGAACTCATAGAAACCCACAGCTTCAGTCTAAATGTTATGATGACAGGCAACGAGCCACTAAAACTAGTCATGGTTATTTATCTAAGACACTGTTGCTTACCACTGTACACAAAACAAAACAGGCCACTGTAGAAAGAACACAGGCCTCAGTAGATTCTAAAAGTCTGCTTTAAGATATGTGGCAATGCTCTCTTGAAAACCTTTTATTGAAACATTGAAAACACTTCATTCAATGTTATTTGTGTGCGTACGTGTGTGTGTGTGTGTGTGTGTGTGTGTGGCCATCTCATTGACCTCAATGGTGTGCATTTAATGTGACTTTAAACATAGTAGCAATGTCACTTTGCATTTGCCCAATGCATACATTAAAAACTCTATGTTCACAAGGCCTCCACAGATGTTTAGGATCCTATTTAGATGCCTCTTGGGATTCAAGAGGTATTTTTTAAAACTACCCAAACAAAATGATCTCTTTACAAATAGTGTCTATATAACAGGTAAGGTCCTTAAAAGACTTGATAACAAAAGTCAGAGTGAGATTCAGGCCTCCCTGCTCCAAGAAGGTCCCAGAGAAGCTTGCAGGAAACTAGTTAAGTGACTGAATTTCAGAATGGCCCAAAGGGTAACTAACACATTGGATCCCTGGTCTTCACACTAATTTTCCCAGTTATGCTCTTTGAACACAGGCTTATCTAGGACCATCTCATAGGGTATTCAGTGATCCATCAGGGTTCTCTCCAGAGGCTGCTGTTGAGCTGAAAGGAAAGGACAAGCTTTGGTTCAGGCATGTGAGCACTTGCTCTTCTGGTCTTCCTACCTTAATGATGTATTATCATGTGTCTAATGATCCAGCAGGGGGCACCACACAGCAATTTTATATGCAAAAATAAGCTTGCTTTCCTTAGATGATCCAAATGTAAATTTATATTCTGTTAAGCAAAAAAGTATCACAGAGCCTAGAAAATGAAAATCTTTTCAAGGGCTCAATATTGAAAAAATAATAACCAGAACTGAATTCTCCTGTAGGACAAACAGTTTCTGAGCCAACAGGACAGAATGGCACTTTTGTATTAAAGCCAAGAGTCATCACATTACTTCTGAGGATTCATTACACAGAACACAGGGCTCCGCACAAATTACAAAGGAAAATGAATCTGTGTCCAGTTCCACCCACCACAGGAGACCACTGTGTCAACTGCTAGAACATCAAGGAAAAATTCCAGAGGTTTTAACCAAGTCAGTTATAGGAAGCAGCCACCATCTGTTGGCAGCTAGGTTTGGAGGTGGGTTCTCACTGAGGGAGTACAGTGCAGATGTACAGCCCTGTGGATATGGTGTAAGAAAGACAGGACACCTAGCCTTAAGGCAAAGCCACTTCCTGCCCTGGGAGTTTCCTTATAGAAACGATTCCAAGCTGAGCGTAGAGAGTTAGAAAGATGACAAGGGCAGTCAGAAGTGTGAGCCACCTGCATAGCTGGTGACTGGTATGAGAGAGAAAAGGGATCTCAACAGAGTGGCATCTCACTCACCAGAGTCAACTAAGAAAACTGCATAGTTGTTATGTAAGTCTGAGCTGTCCGGACAGTTCTTTATTCCAGCCTGGTAAACGTCCTCGGCTTCCTTAAATCTTTCCTTTAGCAGAGAACAAAGAAAAACAAAGTTTTATAAAATTAACAATACAGGGAAGATTCAGAGTGAGCAGGGAAAAGAAAGTGCTTACTGAGCCAGGCACTAAGAAAGATATCATGGGCTTTGCCTGAATCCATGTCCCATTGCAAACATGCTGATACTTACTAAGATGGAGCATCTGGATGGACCTGTGTATGGGAAAGGTCTGAAAGTGATTTCTTAAATGGGTTCCTCTTCACCTTAGTGACTCTATTGGAAATGCTGAATATTGGTTCAGGTACTGAGGCAGAGAGGTGGTTGCTGGGCTTGGAGGCAGAGTGCCCAGGTGGACAACCGAATTTGACAGAGAACACTCACCTTCTTTCCTACCTCCCTCTAAGATTTGCTAGGGAAGTTTTCAGCGCATGCTTGTGTGTGTGTGTGTGTGTGTGTGTGTGTGTGTGTGTGTGTGTGTGACAGAGCCCAAATTGACCTAACCTCATTCCATAGCCCAGGCTGGTCTCTTAAATCACTACAAGCCTCCTGCCTCAACCTCATGAGTGCTGGGACTGGAGACAGGTTTTAAGAGAGATGAGGAGGGAACCTGGTGCAAATGAAGGGAGGACTCTGTTCTCCCTTCCCTTCTTGAAGTATTCCCACCGCTCACTGAACCCTGTGCTCCTTGCCTTATTAAATCTATGCTTTCTGGGGTCTAGAGAGATGGCTCAATGGTTAAGAGTATTGGCTGCTCTTTCAGAGGACCCTGATTCAATTCCCAGAATCCACATGGCAGCTCACAATTGTCTGTAAATCTAGTTCCAGGGGATCTAATAGCTTCACACAGACATAAATGCTGGCAAAACACTTATGCACATAAAGCATTTTAAAAACTAGATGTCCAACATTAAAGGGATATAATTTATATATATATAAAAAAAAGGTAAATCCATGTTTTCTGAGTTGGCCTCTACAAAGCGCTTATCTGTTTCCTTGAGGCATATCTCCATCCGTAAGGCATATCCCACACCAACCACTGTACCTCCAAAGGACCATTTAGAACCAGTTAGGACCAGTTAAAAAATTGCCCCCTGCTCTGTGCACCTTAGCATATTTTAACAATTTAATAAATTTTAATTCAGAACCCAATGTCTTACAGATATTTTTCTACAGTCATCTAAAACCATTATATCAACTGTTCTTTTGAAAACACATAGGTTAAAATTATGTAAATAACGAAAGGTTCTGAAAACTATCCAAAAACTACAGTTAACAGTTTTACTTTCTAGTACTGCATTAATGTCAGGTAAAAGAAGGCAATCCAGTACAAAGCTTTTGGCAACTTTTCATTAGTATGCTAAAAGTTTATCACAGATCAGACATTTGAAAATGGATACCTTGGCCTGTAAGTGAAGGTGTGTGGGGTCTATCCTTCATGCTGCTCAGCAAACCTGGCTGAGATCTGGAATCCAGCAGGATACCTGGGGTTTTTCACCTCATATGGAACCATCAGTGGTGACTAAGTCTAGTTATTTAGCACCATTGAAAAAAGGGTAAAGTTTCCATGTGACAAGATTTACTTATTGAATCAGATCCATAGGACAGCAAAATGGATATTTTTCAGATACCTTCTCTAACCAAGATCAACAACTGTCACATTCAGTGAACATGAATGAAAATCTCAAAATAGGTACTTTAGACCTTAACAATGAGTCTGAAAGAAAGCTTTTTGTTTGTTTGTTTCTTTGTTTTTCAAGACATGTTCTCTGTGTAGCCTTGCCTGCCCTGGAATTAACTCTGTCCTGGACCTATATTGTGGCACACACACACACATGCCCATGTACACACACACACACACACACACACACACACACACACGCCCACATAATGTGTATGTACACACAAATGTACACATATATGCATACACACATACATGCCCCCTCACATTTACACATACATACATACCAATGCACAAACACACATACTTTTTTTTTAAATAAAGAATTTTGGGTCTTTACCTACAAGGTCCTATCATGGATGGGAAGGGACTTACAAGGTCTCCTTCCTTCTTGAGGAGCAGCTAATGGCTGCAGGGGAAGGAAGACACTTCTTCCTCAGTGGTCTAGCTTATTTAAAATATGAAACTCTAACATAAACAATGCATTTATATTAAACAATACCTTCCAATGCAAAAGGACAGTGTCATTAACTGAGATATTTATTACATTATATTGTTTTGGTCGTGGGAATACTGGAGACAGAAATCACAGCCTCACACGTGCTATTGAGGGATATCCTGGCCCTATTAATTGAAATCTTTATAGATCTCTTTAATGTTTGACCATTAAAGGCAGCTGGATATTCACACCAGCTTTTCTGATAGTGGTATTTAAGTGGTTTCTTTCTTTGCTAGTTGAAGTATGAAGAAAATTAGACCTGACAAGATGAAAAGCTGGAAGGGGCTGTCATTTAGTCAGCACCACTGGGGAAGACGCTAAAAGCATTGTCCATGGCAGGGTGTACTGAATGTTCAGGTGGTGTACAGTGGAGCATCCTAACAACTGGAAACAGTCTCTGCCACAGCCACAGGTCTAGACCCCACCCAGAAATGTGTTTGCTCCAAGCAATAAAACAAGGCAGCCGTGAAGTAGCCATTCACTAGTGGAGTGCTGGGAAGTTCTAGACGTGTGTCTGCGGCAGTCTAGGGGAGCTGAGGACTCATGGATTGGACACTCTGGGAAGCTGACAAGTCTAGCATCCTGTGGCTTTGTAACCTCCTGCAGAATATTCAAGACAGAGCAGCTCCAAAGCTGAAGCTACCCAGCAAGGCCTGCTTCCTGCCTCTTCACTTTCACCACTGCTATTTTCTTTACCAAACAGCAAACAATCAACTTCAAGCAATCACAGGACATTTATGAGAAATATTCTATCAATATTTGATGTCTCATTCACATCCAACTGAAATGAATCAACTAGCTTGGCATTCTTCCTCCCTGAGGAAACATTTAGCATTTTCTAATGCTGCATGCTTTTGTCTCTCAGCAGAGTGTGAGCAGTGTGTGTGTAGAGGTGTGGGGTATGGGAGGGGGTGTGGATAATGGAGTAAAAGAGAAATGGCTGCTTCAAAGAGGAAAGCCAGACAGTGAAACAATGAAGAGGACATGGTGATTGGGAGGAACAGTAGAACATGGGCCACATAGAAGAAGGAGGGTGAGGAGGGTGGGTATAGGGATTAAACTGTTAATCTGGATGGAAGAGGGAGTAAGGTTAGGGAGAAGGTCAGGGGAAGTGGGGAAAGGTCAGGGAAAGGGATGAGATTAGGTTATGCAAAAGCAAGGAGAATGAGAGAGCCTTATAAAACCCACTAGTATGCAAAATAATTTCAAAATCTGATTTTTTAAAAAGGAGTTCAAATGGAGATGCCATTCATGAGTGGACAAAGCATCTCCAAAAACTGTGGTAAAAATCATGAGATACCTCCTTAAGAGTTGGTTGATAGTCCACCCATAACTGAGCAACACTCGGCTGATAGCTCCTGGGAAAAGGAAAATCATTCTTCTGGGGAGATTGTTGCTTTGGTGGATGGGCCCACCCCCTACCCCAACACAGATTGACTGAACTCGGTGTGTTATTTAAGGAAAAAAGAAGGCATGAAGAAGGGAAAGAGATGTGTTAGGGGAAACAGTGGGACGGTAGAGAGGAGAAAATGAGGAATGAATATGATCATATTACATTATATACATGTATGAAATTCTCAAGAATAAAATAAATAATACACACACACAAAGGAAGAACACAGAGCACGCCTCTACAGGAGTGACACAGGGGACCAGGAGAGAGGAGACCCACATGTGTAAACACCTCAAGTGTCCGATTCCAGCTTTCCCTATTCCAGCTTTCCCTATTCCAGCTTTCCCTATTCCATTTGCCCCATCCTCTATTTTTGCAGGTGTGAGATATATGGTCTACTCCTGGTTTCCCCCTCTGTCTTCATGCATTAGCTTACAGGAGCTGCCACGCCCTTAGCCACATTGGCTCATGTTCTCAGACATCCTCCTTGGTGCAGAGTGCTGTTCACACTGCTGCGGGACACTCAGATCCCCCTGCTCCAACATTCCCTTCCCATGACTAGGTTCCAGAAAGGCAAGACACAGGACTTACTACTTGAGGAGTCTGTGGTGATTAATAATAATTTGTGTTCTCAGTTACCAGGAGCTAAATAATTAAATCAATGCATTCTTACATTAGGGTTCATTCCAAGTTGACTTAGCTGTGAGTGTAGACTGTGATTGAACTAATCATGACAGCATTGTAGAAGAAAAGAAACAGACTCTATCCCTCCTACTAACTCACATATTAGATCGTTTACTCTAGTATCAAACAAAATCACATCCCAAATACATAAAAGGAAAATATTTTATAGCTGTTTTTATATTAATTGAGTTTTTCAGTAGGCTATAAACCTGATGTTAGTAATAATTTGCAGTGGCCGTGTTAATCCCAAAGACAGGAAGAGAAAGACCATTGACCCAAATCATCATGGCAAAATTAACTAAAGCAAGCTTTTTATTTGTGTACTTGAGCTGCCTCCCCCTAAGATGGGGTTTGAGAGGTCGGCATTGGCTGCGAGAAAGATAAGGCTTTTATAGTTTCAGTTTTATAGGGGGCTTCCAAGTGGGGATTTGGCAGGGTTACAGGAGCAGAGCATAAGAATAGACATTAGTCCTAATGACCTCCTGAAACAAAGACATTCTTGTAAGGTAGACATAACAACAAGTAGTCATAGGTGGTCATAGGTGGTCAGATAACCTTTTGAAACAAAGGTAGGGTTGCAAGATAGTTATAAACAACTTTTTGAAACATAGATGGATTGCCTGCCGTTCTCTGCAGTTCAGAACCACTTGTAGTTAAGGTTAGTTATTATCCAATCCTTGAGAAACAGAGGTTTAATCATAATTAGGAATGAACCTAGTTTGTCTTTACTATACAAAGGCTTTTAAGCCTAAAATTGAGGCAGGTGGTTCTTCAGTCTGTATCATAAACAATGTTAACTTAATTTCCTTATTGCTATTGTGATGCAAAGTTATGTTCTCTGTGGTAAGGGCTAGATGGTCACAGGTTCCTGTGGGCTCAGGACCATTTACAACCCTGTCTGAGAAGCTCAGCAGCTACCTCTGAATGCTGGTGGAGATCAGGGGGAAAGCAGGCAGCAGGCAGGCCACTGCCACCCTAGACTCTCCTGGCCTCAGATTCCTCTACCGTTCTGCTATGTGTACACAGAGGAGTACTCACTCACTTTCTCCAGTGCCCTTAACAGCTCAGAAATAAGCTTCCAGTGGTTTTTTCCCCCTTAGGTTCTGTCCATTTTGTTTTTGAGACAAGAGGTTCTTCTGTCTGGAACCTGAGGCTCACAGATCTAGGCTGGCTGGCCATGAGCCTCAGAAATCCTCTTGTTTCTACCTCCCTAGTGCTGGAATTACAAACACCTAAGAACCCTGAATGAGGCAGGATGACTTTGTTTCTAGTCATTCCACTGAGTAGGGGATCCACGGCATTTCTCTGATTTTAACACATCATACACATCCTTGTGTAATAAGAGAAAAAGCTGATCTCATTTTCTGCCTGATTTTGCTTTTCTCTGGCTTTTCCACAGTAGAAGTGGCTCCCTGACCTGAAGGGGCCAGGCTGGGGTTCTGCATTTCTGCCCAGCTGGGCCTCTGTTTGTTTGAGACTCTTAGGCTTCTACTCTCAAATGCTGGGAGTATAGGCCTAAACCACTATCCCCATCGCCATAAGGACTTTCTTTTCTTCTCTTTTCTTTTCAAGACATAAACAAATAATTGAAAGCCATTGTTCCCAAATTTCTCCACTGAAATAGCTAGCAGGAAAGGGTAATCAATACTTTGGATGGCAGAAGTCAGAACTAAAATAGTCCTAGAAAATCAGAAATTTCAGGTAGAGACAAAGAACTTTGGTAGAAACATATCATTCTGTGTTAACTTAAAAGCTGTTTTATGGGACTTGCAATAAAAGGATGCCCCAGCTTGCCACAGGCAGCTCTGTTAATAGCCAGGTCTCAAAAGCAAGCCCAGAGCAGCCCAGACAGAAGCTTAGCCCAGGACAGGCCCCAAAGGTGTTGATGTGCTAGTGAACCAGCCCTAAGTTGTGAGCCCTGAGCAAAGCTACTGCCCAGTGAAACTACACAAACATTGTAACTTTAGAGATGGTCTCTAGGATTGCACTGCCTGGCTTGCTCCAGAAAGATTGCTCTTCTAGTCTCTGTGTTGATACCCATCAGCAAGAGGCTTTAAGACTCTGTGCATGGCCTTGGCTTTAGTGACCATTGCACTTCCAGACTCCTGAGCTCACACAGGCCTACTTGTCATCCTACTTACTATTCTATGCTCTCAAGGACTTCCTGGACCTTTACCAGTGTTCCCAGTCTGCCAAAAGCTGAAGGACTTAACTGCAGGCATGGGTAGAGCCTGAAAGCTTACAAAGTATCCTTACAAGAGAGGATTCCCCAGTGGAACTCTGCAGCATTTTCTGTCTGAACAATTGTTCCTGGCTTAGTGAGATATCTGTTTAATCTTCATATTAGCACAATAGTATAATAAGTGTTTATGTGAATAAACCAAGCTTATTAAACTAAGCATATTCAAAAAGGCATCCTAACTGCCAAGTGCCTCACAGCCCATATGCCATGCTCTCTGCAAACTTGAAAACAAATAAATGTACACCCTTTCACACAACTTCCAGAAACTTACCTGTACATGGGAGATTTTATTCCGTCATTTCTTCCGGTATGACACTGGTCCTCAACCACAGTCAGCATGTGTGTGGTCTGTGTGTGTGGCAGATCGTAACTCTGCTCAGGGAGAGGGGAAGGTGTCACGTGTGTGTGTAGGCTGACCGAGGTTTAAGAATATCGCTTCCATATTTTCTAGGGTTTGAAAGTCTAAGATGCTATTAGAGGTGACAGTGGAAAGGGGTTGCTTCAAAGACTGTCAAGTCCATAGGTTTTCCTCAACTCCTGCTTGCACACTGTGTATCAGAAACCTTGTTTTATCCCAAAAGAATTTCAGAGGTTAAGATAAGATGTGTAGACTCAGAGAAGGGAGGGGCCCTGAGTTCTGGCCAACAGCTGTCCTATCTCTTGTGTGAAAACCAATTGCCTTTAGGGTAGAAGAACCCTTCAGACTTTTCAGTGATATTCTACGATCCTAAACCATTTCACCATACCCTTCCCTCGAGAGTAATAAAGGGGCTAAAGGAAGTGTATTTTGTCAGAAAAGATGAAGATCTTTTGGGTAATTTGTTTCTCTTCACAATTGTTGAGCTCCAACTGTGAGAAATTCAATAATTTTTTACATAAGCTTGCCATGTTTCCACAGAAAATAACTTAATTAGAAAATCATTTCAAATATCCTGTCTGAAACTCTTGCAATTCAGCTAAGGAAAAAGTGTGTGTGTGTGTGTGTGTGTGTGTACATATATACACACATACATGTATATATACACGTATATACACATACATACATATGTATGTATATCTATACATATCTATACATATATACATATATACACACACATATATGCTATTCTTTAGAAAAATTTGCCTGAAAAAATGCCTTTATATCATTGAACAAACAAACAACAAATGGCCACTTGGCTAAGGTCTGCCTACTGTTTTAGTGATGTGATGGTCCTAGGTCCTAATATGAATGTCACAAAACATCTGGATCACTTTAAAGTAGTATCTTTAACTGAACTCAGAGTTCATCAGTTTAGAAAAGGAAAACAGAAGAAACTTTGGGATATCCACTAAGGACCATTACTTTTCACAGTATTAGCACACAAATGGTTTATCTATATATAAACAATGACACTAATTAGAGTGGAGCCAGACAGCAGTAGGGATATATCCAAGATTATGTTTTTCCTAAAGAAATCTGTGGTTAGAGGAAGATAAATCTGAAATACTAAAGATCAATGTTTTGTTTTTTCAATGTGATGGAGTGTATGTGTGTGTGAGCACACACAAGTACATGTGTGTTCACACTTGTATGCACTCATATGTAAGTGCATGTGTTTGCGGTATACGTGTGTGTGTGTGTGTGTGTGTGTGTGTGTGTGTGTGTGTGTGTACATTTGTTGAATGCATGGATGTAGAAGCTTGAGGTTGACAGTGAAGTGTCTTCCTTGAGAGTGTACCACTTTATGTATTGAGGAAGGTTTTCTCAATTGAACCCAGCCTGAGGATCCCCTGTCTCTGCTTCCCAAGTACTGGGATTACAGGTAGGAATCATGTGGAGTCTGAGGATCTGAATTCCAATCTTCAGGCTTTCTCAGCAAGTACTTTCCCTACTTGGCTATCCTCCTGGCCCACATGGTTTAAATTTCATTTCAGGATAGTGACCCAAGAAGTGAAAATACAAGATATATAAACATGATACAATTTGTATGCTGATGTCATGGCTTGAGGGTGAAATGTCTCTTTCAGGACATTTGGTTCCCAGCTGTGTTGCTGGTTTGCAAACAGAATCTCTAGGACATGGGCTCTAAGTAGAGGAAGTGGGTCACTGGAAGTAATCCTTGAGATTTATAGCTAGGTTTCCTTCCTGTCTGCTTTCTGGACCATTGAAATGTGAACAGACAGTAGTCAAATATTCTTACCACAGAACCACCTGCCATCATGACTTACCCTCCATGACAAACTGTACCAACAAACTGTGAACAGAATAAGCCCCCTCATCCTTGAGCTGCATTTGTGGGGTTCATGTTCAGAGCAACAAGAAAAGTGATGTACACAGAGATCTCTGGAAATATAACTCACCACAAAATGGAAAAAAAGACAAGGTTTGGGCAGGAACTGGAAACTGAATTGTTTTACAAGCAAGAAGAGATTTAGAAAGAAAGAAAAGATGATCCTGGAAAAGGTGAACTGTGTAAAGAGGTGTCAGTCCATCAAGAGCCCCCAAGACAACAGACTTGGATATCACCTGTAGATGTAACTGAGACACTGCTTGAAGTTGTAGTGTTTTTCTTTAAGAGCAATAATTCAGTGTCTACTGCCTGCCTAGGGAGCTGGAAGAAAAGATCTGATCTGGAAACTATTAGTACAATCTCCACTCATACCTCATTGTTGATAATGAAATCAAGGCAGGAATATGAACTGAACATGAATTAAGAATAAGGCAAATGTAGAAGTAAGAACAGCATGAGAGAGAAGCAGACAATGCAGTCCAGATGGCCACCAGCTGAGGTGAGATGAGAAGGAGAGACAGAATTGACCTTTTTAGAAAATACAGGATCTTCATGCACCAAATTAAGAAGAAAATAAAAACTAAGTGTCATTTAGGAGAAACATGCAGTCTTTCCAAGCCTGAGTTAATAACACTCAGAAAATACCGTGCCTGTGCTCGTTTCTCGTCTTTAGTCTCTAATTAATAAAGTATAGCAGCTATTTCTATAGCTAGTGTACACTGCACTAAGTTTAAGTAATTTAAAATTGTGCACAAGAGTTGTTTATCTATGATGTCATTTTATATCTTGGATCCACAAATCCAGAGATATTTATGTCTGAGGAACAGTCTAGAAATGGCTGTATTAAAACACAGTTTATAACTTCTGTCAGTTAAATATTCATAAGCTATTCTAATTTTGCTACTGGTTGGAACTTTTGAAATGTTTAAAATGCAAATTGTAGCCTCAGTAACCGATGTGTGGGGTCAAACCATTCCTTATGTTTAGCTAAGTGGCTGCTCCAAGGCATCTCAGTTTGACTTTTAAAAAAGAACTGACAATTGGTTGACAGCAGAATCTACCGCTATCAGGGTCACTTTCATGTGTCAACAAAAGGAAAGCACCAGTTTATAGAAGATAACTCATGCGCATTCCCCAGGGCAAGGGTGAGAAAAACACCACAGACCCTGAAAATTGGTTTCAAGTCATTCAGACAAGAGAAAAGGCGACAGGGACTCTAAACACAACTACTAATGCCAGGGATGGTCTCCCGGGAGCCCATCTTGCCATCTGTTCTTCCCTAGCAGGTTTTAAGATACAAAATCATTACAGCACAAGTAAATAGCAATAAAAACATGGAATGTGGGATCACACAGGAGTATATTCTGGAAGGAATGCCAAAGCTCTGGCTAGAAAACCCCTAAATAAAGGGAGTGCCCCCCACCCCCAGTGCATCTCAGAAGCAAGCAACATAGGGAGAACAGAGCAGACAAAGGGTTGGGGGTTGGTATATTTTTCTGTAATTTTTTAATTAAAATTAAAAAAAAAAACCAATAGTAAATGTCATGTATTATTCTTGACAGACTTTGTCTCCAAATGACAGCAAACAGTCATGGGACAATAGTGTCCTTCCTCCTCTGACACCCATTTCCTTGTACAGTGAGGAAACTGGTCTTCTAGTGTGAATCAAGAACCAACAGAGATGAGACCCAGAATTTGACAGAAAGAGGCCCAGCAGTGGTGGCGCGCGCCTTTAATCCCAGCACTTGGGAGTTCAAGGCCAGCCTGGTCTACAGAGTGAGTTCTAGGACAGCCAGGGCTATACAGAGAAACCCTGTCTCGAAAAAAAAAAAGAAAGAAAGAAAGAAAGAAAGAAAGAAAGAAGGAAAGACAGAGAGAAAAAGAAAGAAAGTGTAAGTGATAAGAGGCTATTTATTCTCTCTTGAGAAAGCCACATCTACTCCAGGGCATGCATTACTATCCTCCCCTAATAATTGGAGTTGCCAATTATTAGTTATCAATTTTATAAAAGTCTGTGATGATACCGGCAGATGCACTTGAAAGTAACATTTAAAGAAACACTTTAAAATTAAATGGAAACAATTACCTGTTCAGCCAGGAGGGAAGCCAAGCTTGAATAGGCATCAGCAAAATCTGGACCATATTTAACGGATTCCTTCAGCAGCACGATGGCTTCTTCTACTTTCTCCTGGGACCTGCAGATGACAGGGGAAGAAGGACACCTTTCATGAGCACTTGCTGGAACCCTCTGCTTACACTCTGACATTTCATTTCTTTTAGCAAAGATTAGGTGGTTTATCCTGGATTTTACTGTGTCCATGTCTACATGTTATACCAGTTGTGCTGAGGCCTAATAGTCTCTCCTGATGTCTGGATTCTCACTGCAAGACAATGAGGAGATACTGGAGACTAGTCACTGACCTCCTGCCTCTGGCTGCTGTGATGTGAATGTGATGAGCCCCTGCAGGCTCATGTACCTGAAAAAATTTGTTCCCCAGCTGGTGGCAACTGTTACCAGTTATGGAAAGCCATGGACAGTTAGGTCTTGGGGCCTAACTGGATGATGGGAGGGGGTGTGGGTGTAAATTACTGGGGACAGGTCATAAGGTTTTACACACTGGATCTACTTCCTGTCCATTTTTTGCTTGACTGTGGACACAATGCCACCTTTTATAACTGGGAACCCCTTAAATTTCTTGCAAGTATTTCGTCTTACCAAGAAAAGTAGCCAACATACCTGCTATGCACTGTTGGGAAGTTTTACTGATGGGTCTGTAAGCCTGTTAACAAGAAACACTAACCCTCAGGCCAGAACTCTGGGGGACATGACCTGGGCAGCATGGAAGTGGGTACAGTGATGTGTAGATGGCCTGTGCTCATTTCTAATAGCACCACAGGTCAAAATCCATTTAAAAAATGTTTTTATGTTTATAAATGTTTATCTCTGTATGTGTAGCCCATGTACAGGTCCAGAAGAGGGCATGGGATGCCCTGGAGCTGGAGTTAAGGGTGTTATGATCCAATTGGCATAGGTGCTGGGAACTCAGGTCCTCTGAAAGAACAACTAGTATTCTTAATTACTGAGCTTCACAATCTGATTTCTTAGTGATGGCTGCTGGTCCAGGATGAACCTGGCTAAAATGCCCAACTACGGTTTGTATCCAAAGAAGAAAGCATCATATACAGTTTATGAAACTAGAAAACACTGTGGCCAGTGGCTGGAAGGGGAAGTGAATGTGTTGTTATGTTCTCCTACAAACTGTCTCTGCCTCTGTCACTTGGTCTTCTTCAGGACTTGAAGCCTGCGAATCCTGTCCTTAGGTGAAAAGCTCCTCTGCTGTTGGTGCCACAGGGAGACAGTGGATCTCACTGCCTCATTCCTAGGCAGTAATCCCTCTCCTTACTGAAATAACTTCCACAAATACTGACCTTCAATGCCAGAAATTGTAAATGTGGAAAATAAAGTGTAGTATGAAGAACAGAAACCCTGGAACCACAGCCAGCCCATGGCCTCAAGGATCTAGGCCTAACCCTTGTGGGGAACCTTTTCCCATTAGGGACCAAACCAGAGTCTTGTGCAAGTGTTTTCACAATTCCACTCAGTAAAGACTATGAACTGAGCATTCTCATAAATTCTCATGGCATTATGAGTTCAGTCCTTCCTGCAGCCCCATGTGACAGATATTGTGAACAGAAAAGTTCACATGCAGCAGAGTCAAATGGCTCAAGCACACATTGACATCCTCTTGCAAATGTTCCTCCAGTGTAATACAACTCTGTATGCCAGGTCAGCCCTGAAATCCCACGAAGAAACACTCCCACATAAAAACAGTTTAAAATATGACACTAGGATCCTAACACTGAGTGTGTGCTCTATGTAGTCTTGTGTTGGATCCTATTCATTGTTAGTTTTTCTTTATCCTTTTTTAAATCCCATACACCAGTCAAATGGCCTGTACATAGTAAAACTCCAATAAGTGCTAAATTATTATAATTATTATTATTAACTTTTTGTTTGTTTTTTGTTTGTTTTTGTTTGTTTTGTTTTCTGAGACATGGTTTCTCTGTGTAACAGAGCCCTGGCTATCCTGGACTTGATCTGTAGACCAGGCTGGCCTCAAACTCACAGAGATCCAACTGCCTTTGCCTCCTGAGTGCTAGGGTTAAAGGTCTGCAACACCATACCTGGCCTATGCTAAATTATTTTTAAAGCATGTTTTTCATATTTTACTTCTGGATCATTGTGCATGTACTTACATATCCTATGTCAGCCTCCTGAGCTGGGATTCACTCAAGGCTACTTTTTTTTTTTTAAGATTTATTTATTTATTTTATGTGTATGAGTACACTGTAGCCCATCATGTGGCTGCTGGGAATTGAACTCAGGATGGTCCCACTTGATCTGCCCTGCTCGCTCCAGTGTAATTCTTAGCTGTCTTCAGACGCACCAGAAGAGGGCGTCAGATCTCATTATGGGTGGTTGAGTCACCATGTGGTTGCTGGGATCCGAACTCAGGACCTTCAGTAGAGCAGTCAGTGCTCTTACCTGCTGTGCCATCTCGCCAGCCCCCCCATGGCTACTTATTTTAACTCTTGGAAGTCTACCCTTATCTGTAAGAGCTTGCTGTTCAGAGTGTGATTTATGTACCTCTGTGAATGTCACCTGGCAGCTCGATGCACAGTAGAACCTCGGGCCCCATCCACACATCCCAGGTGCTCTTTGTTAGAACTGAGACCTCAGCACACCTACATCATGTATTCTCAGGGACAAGGTCATTCATTCCTAACATCAGCCCTCTCTCCTACTCCCTGCAGGTCCAGGATCTGTAAGATATAGTTTGAATGCTTCAGTGCCAGAAGCAGCTTGTTACCTTCACCTAGAAGATAGACTCCTATCATAGACCTGAGAGTAAAAAGTCATGGTTTCAAAAGCCCTTAGAGTTAAGGATTCAGTTTGGTAGATGTGCTAGTTTGAATTAAAATGGTCCTCATAGGGCCGGGCGGTGGTAGGACACAGCTTTAATCCCAGCACTTGGGAGGCAGAGGCAGGTGAATTTCTGAGTTTGAGGCCAGCCTGGTCTACAGAGTGAGTTCCAGGACAGCCAGGGCTACACAGAGAAACCCTGTCTCAAAAAAAAAAAAAAAAAAAAAAATGGTCCTCATAAGCTCATAGGGAGTAGCATTATTTGATGTGTGGCCTTGTTGAAGAAAGTGTGTCACTGAGGGGTGGGCTTTGAGGTTTCAAATGTTTAAGCCAGGCCCAGTGCCTCTCTCTTCCTGCTGTTTGTTGATCCAGATATAGATCTCTCTGTTCCTTCTCTAGCACAATGTCTGCCTGTACACTGCCAAGCTTCCTACCATGATGATAATAGGCTAAGCCTCTGGACCTGTAAGTCAGCATTTTATTTAACCCTAGTAATTTGACCACGGATTTCATGGTTAGAACTCCAAAGAGTCTTCACTAAGTGTAACTTAGAAATGCTACTTAAATCCAAGGGAAGATATAGACTTACAAAATTAAGGTGGAAAATTAGTCCTTACAGGACATTATTTAGCTGAAAATTCTTCAAAATCAGCAGATGGGGGAAAAACCCACAATAATTCTATAATAATGGGTTAGTGCCTTTCATTTGTAATAACTCATGTCAATTAGAATGGAAACTTAGACCTTTCCTAAGTGAACAAAGAGAGATTAACTACCACTTAACACAGCCTGTGAATGTATTTCTTGAGGACTCCATAAATGTCCATCTGAGTGATACAGTGGAAATAGAGCCATCAAGGCTTCTCCCAGGGAATTCTGGGAAAGAGGGATCCTGGAAGGTTTCTTTTTCTTCAAGAGGTTTAGTGAGACACTAAACACTAGGATCCTAACACTCAAGAGTGTGCTCTGTGACTTTTACTAAATGTCAACCTCCACTGTGAGTGGACTTTGGATCTTTGTGGTGGCTTGAATAAGAATGGCCCTCATATGCTTACAGATTGGAATGCTTGGTCACCAGGGAATGGCACTATTAGGAGGTGTGACCTTGTTGGAGGAAGTATGTCATTGGGAGTAAGCTTTGAGGTTTCAGATGCTTAAGCCAGGCCCAGTGTCTCTTCCTGCTGCCTGCTGATATAGAGAGTTCTCAGCTACCTCTCCAGTACCTTGTCTGCCTACATACCACCAGGTTCCCCACTATGATGATGATGATGGTCTAAATCTCTGAAATTGTAAACCAGCCCCAATTAAGTGCTTTTTCTTTCTTTCTTTCTTTCTTTCTTTCTTTCTTTCTTTTTTTTTTTCAAGACAGGGTTTCTCTGTGTAGCCCTGGCTGACCTGGAACTCACTTTGTAGACCAGGCTGGCCTCGAACTCAGAAATCCACCTGCCTCTGCCTCCCAAGTGCTGGGATTAAAGGCATGTGCCACCACTGCCCGGTGTAAGTGCTTTTTCTTATAAGAGCTGCTGCTAAACTGGGTGATGGTGGTGCATCTTTTTAATCCCAGCACCTGGGAGGCAGAGACAAATGGATCTCTGTGAGTTTGAGGCTAGCTTGATCTACAGAGTGAGTTCCAGAACAGCCAGGGCTACACAGAGAAACCTTGTCTCAAAAGAAAGATAAAGAAAGAAACAAAGAGTTATTGTGGTCATAGTGCCTCTTCACAGCAAGAGACACCACCTATGATAATCTTACTAATCATTTGTTTTTTTTTTTATTTAATCCCACTCCAATGACCTGCATATAGTAAAAAAAAAAAAAAACAAAAAAACAAAAAAACAAAACAAAAAAAAACCTACCCTAGTGTTGGATGGAATAGGAGGAATGACAATGAAACCCTGCCACTGTAAAGCCATCTTTCTCTACTGGAGTGCCCTGGACCAGGAGTCACACTGCAGAGACAGCTTTCTCTACTGGTACCCCCTCAGCCACGAGTCACATGCATATTACTCGGCATCATGTAAGCTTCAATCATAAATGCAAAGCTTTTACAATTTGCAGCAGGATTCAACTCTCTTAAATTACCCCTGGCCCCCCAGAATGTGTTCCTAAGACCAATAATTTCCTCAGATTTCATAAGAAAAATACCAAGTAGAAATTAGATCTTGCTCAGAATGTGAAGATCTTGCAGCTCCGCACCTGTGTTTTCACAGGGAACTTCACCAGGGCTGTGCTTCCCCCTTGTCAAGGAAAAGCATGCCCAGAGGCTCACTTTCCTGGCTCCATCTCAATGACAGGTATTTAGCAAAGGCATTAAGGATTTGCCATGCTTCCTTTCAGTAATTAGAGACATGTTAAGTTTGTTAATTTACAAAACTTTCTGGATTCCTGTCTGCTGTTCCACATTCATCTCAACAGAAGCAGCTGCTTGCTTTAAGAAAGAATTGACACAAGGAATGAATTTGGAAATGTCAGTAGCAGATACAAAGCTGGTAACTTGTAAGCTGCACTAGAGTTCCTCAAGAGTAGGTGGCCATTAACACAGAGATCCATAACTGGTCAGTTTATAGTGAATAAGATACTTCGGAGTACTCAACCATAAACGTATGTCTGTATCACACTTTGCCCTCAACACTCAGGGCTCTGTATTGAAGGAGTAAAAAGACTGTAAGAGCCAGAGGTGGTAGATGATAATGAGAGAGTATTTCCCAAACACAACAGGATAGGTGCATCAATGAACTCATGGTGATTATGTTAGTATTCACAAGACCATGCAAGTTCAAGCCAGACAGAATCCCAGCACAGAGGTAGGGAAGTGGGCACAAAATATCTTGAGCAGAAAAGAAAGAAAGAAGAGAAAAAAGAGAAAGAAGAGAAAAGAAAAAAGAAAAGAAAAAGGGAAAGGAACTCCATCCAGCCTGCTCATGGAGTAAAGGGTAGGCAGCAGGCACTCCTTGGTATGGAGTGGAGGGTGGGCAGCAGGAGCTCCTCTGCATCACTGAGCTTCTGTTACTATATCAAAAATGAGGTTTCCCACAAATGAAGACTTTGATTTCTACTTTTATGGCAGGAGATAGCACCACCTCTTCTGAAGAACTGGTATGCAAAATCCAAGCTACAACTACTGCAGAAGATGGTCTTTGTAAGTACGGGCTTTCTAGGAGGTCTGCCTCCCTAACCAGGTGGGAAGAACTGCTGAGTGATTGTGGCTAATGCAGTGGACAAAGAGCCTACTACATAAACACAAGGATCTGAGCATGACCCCTAGCAGGTAAGTGTGATATTAAATTTGTATTCCCAGCACTCAGCAGATGGAGACAGATGGATCTGGGCCTCTGGGACTCACTGGCCAGCTAGCCTAGCCTAGCCTACACAACAAGTACCAGGGCAAAGAGAGGTTCTATCTCAAAAAACAGAGTAGATAACACATGAGATTGACCTCTGCCCTTCACACTCATGCACATGTGTCCCCACATACATACATGCACCAGATACAGACTACACTCACAGCACACACAGAGATGTTCATTATAGCTAAAATTCAATGACAAGATCACAGTTGCACCCCCCCCCACTGACCCACCCTGCCAGATAGAAAGTGAGGCATTGATGGTGGAAAGTCGCCAAGTGTTCATCCACAGGGCAGCAGACATGGTGAAGGCTGAGATCAGCCACATAAGGGCTGACACAGAGCACAGCTCCAGAAGCTCTGGTCCCAGATCTCTCTCCACATGTGTGGGGTAGATCATCACCCTGGGAGTTCACTGCATTGCACCTGGGTAACAGAACACCTGCCTCCTGAGGCTCAGGACATACAGAGCCAGTTCTTGGCTACAGATGTGTAAAGGTAGTGGTAAGATCAAGATCAAAACTAGTCCCAAGTAGCATGACTTCAAAGCACATGTACATGCTAAGCCCTCTAGGAACTTCAAGAGGGCAGGAACATGGCTCTACCACTGAGATCTGGAGGAGAAGGTAACAAGGAATTGTTATCCACAGATGGGTGCTTGAGTGATTGTGGCTAATGCAGTGGACAAAGAGCCTACTACATAAACATAAATGGCTACTGTGCTGGGTTTCTGCTGCTCACTGGACTAGGTACTGTTTCTGTCCATCTCAGCTTTAGCTGCTGAGCGACTTGGGTCAGATGTGGTTCCAACCCTGACCATATAGTATCTCAGCAAAGGTGGATGCTGCAGCAGATAGTTCTGTAGATGAAGAGAAAGGGACTTTCAAATTCTCTCTTCATACTTCGGTTAGGAGACTAGAAGCCCATGTTGTAGGTAAGCCACAGGCCCTTATATAGGACCTGCTGGCCGTCTTCTACTTAAGTGAAGAGATCTGAACCTCCTAGCAACTGACTGTCATCTTAAGCTGTTTAACTAATGGCACAGTTACTGTATGGCTGCTGTCTTTCATTCCTTATTAATTTGAGGCCAAGATACCAAGTTTCAGACTGGACATGAGATACTATGTTTCTATGTTATATAGTAACAGCTAATAACTACTTCACCTTTATTGGATGTTGGTTCCAATATTAAGTTTTTATATGCATTGTATTTAGTACTTAAGAAAAGTGCAATTTCACCGGGTGGTAGTGGCCCATGCCTTTAATCCCAGCACTTGGGAGGCAGAGGCAGGTGGATTTTCTGAGTTCAAGGCCAGCCTGGTCTACAGAGTAAGTTCCAGGACAGCCAGAGCTACACAGAGAAACCCTGTCTCGAAAAACCAAAAATGAATAAAAGAAAAGTGCAATTTCTAGAATTATTTCTACTTTCTACACAAGCAGTTAGAGTCACAATAAGCTAAAGCTGATGTACTGCAGATACATGTTAACCAGAGATCAGCACATGGTAGTAGCATCTACCTGTCCTAAGAAAGGACATGGCCCGATGTCACAGAAAACACTGAATGTCAAGGCTCTCTCTGCGGTTCATTGGCATGCGATCCTGTTCTAGTCAATTCTGTCTGGACAAGAGAGTTATGGGGTTGGTACCCCTATTGCTTCTGGTAGACAATAAGAAAGGAGTAATCTTTCCTGTCACCTGGAGGAAGGTAACAGGAAGGGTGAGGGCAGAGAGCCAATGTTCTACCCAGCAGTCAGGCTGGGGAGACTGGACTCTGTGGAAAGCAGAAGAGGAGGGAAGCTGGAAGAACTGACAATGAGGTCCTTAGAAGAGGAGGAGTCCTTAAGCCAAGCCTTCCCTCCCCAAGTGTTGCCTGCAGGCCATAGATAGGCATAAGAACACAGCACACACACATGGCCCTCTTTCTGACCTTCTTGCTTCTTTTTCTAGTGTACAAAGAACATTTTTTTTTAACCTGAAAGCTTTTGATTACTGCCTCCTTCCAACAACCTGAATACCAAATTGAGCTTTTGTGCCAAAGCAAAACCCTGCTGGACTGACTCAGGATAAAGGCTGAAGTGTTGGTACCCTAAAATACAACTGTGTCCACAAAACAAGTTCCCAGAGACATGCTATGCGTCCGCCAGACTTTAACTGGACCACTCCTTCCTTAAGCCATGTCACTCTGGGTCGGTACTATGGAGCTTAGGGCAGCTCAGCTGCAAAGGCACAGAGAGAATGAAGGCTCTTGAAAACTCTTGGACTTGGCAAGGCAGTCTGGCCTGTTGCATTATCTTCTGCTGGAAATATCTGTGTGGGGGAAAGTGGATGACAATCTTTTCAGAGAATGTAAACAAAGCCAGGCTCCTTTAAGACTACTTCCTGTGGGACTCTGCCCTGGCCTGCACTGTGATTATCACAGCCAGAGAACTCTAGTAAGGACTTAAGACGCAGGAATTATGGTGTGAGCAGAGTTGTGGGGGTAATGCTCACACAAGTCCTGTAAGTCTGCTGTGTGTCTTTTGTTTGTTAGTCATGGGGTCACAGCCACATTCTCATTTCCCAGATAAAGCTGTTGGATAGTCACTGACTGAGAGGAGGACAGTACACATGGGATACTTTCAACGAACTGTTTCAACTTTAAGCCTCGCTAAGGGCCTCAGGCAATGCAGTCTGGCAGTTTGGCACACACTGACAACTGGACAGCATCAGCTGGGTTTGGGTTTACAGAGGACAGAAGACGGAATAGTAAGGAACAAAGACCCTGAATGCTAAGACATTTGGACTTGGTGCCAATACAATGAACATAGGCACTCTTGAGTCCATAGAAAGGAAGGAGGTGGGAGGAGTAGGTGTTAAATAAAGGGACAAAATAATGTCACGTGATATTTAACAGGAGTCTAACAAGAGTGTGAACAGGCCATCAGTAAGGTGGTATAAGGGGAGAACTGTGCTCATCACAGAAGATCTGATGACAGAAAGGTCTTGAAAGGAAACCACTACAGAGAAGAGACACAAGGTGACAGTTCATAATCACAGCCCTTCCAAAGCTCAGCAGGAGTGAAGAGAATGGGAGAAAGGTGAGCAGAGGTAAGAGACCAAATGTCAGAGGTCAGAATCCAGGAACTATAGAAGACAAAGTCTGCACACTTAAAAAGTTAGTGGCACAGCCATGTTGTAAAGTACCCAAGCACAGTGGAGATGGACAGCCTTGGAGAGAAGGATGGTTGCTGACATAAATACTTAAGTTTGTAGGGCTGGGGAAGCTACGGAATTGTGGGGAGCAGGCCTAGAGCAAGAATGGGGTCACAGCATGTCCAAACCCCAGAAATCTCATCCTGAGACAGGCCAAGAGTAGGACTCCTCCCTCCATGTCCTGGGCCTGCATGTCCTTGGCCTGCACGTAGAATAGTGCCCCACCTTTGCCCCACCAGAGGAAGTCACGTAGATGGTGACCAGGTTAAGTTTTCTTTTCCCATATAAGGTCATATCCAGCAGCACCTGGAATTCTTCCTTATGCAAATGAGGCATTCCCAGTACCCTGGCCTAGGCCAATGATGTGCACTAACCCCAAAGCCCCTACTCATCCTCCAAAGGTTTAAATAGCCTTTGTTCCCCCCAATAAAATGAGCTGCTCAATGAAGCTCCCTCCCCAGAAATCTGTCTCTCATCCAGCTCACTTGCTATCTGCCTTCTCCATCACCCCTGGCCAGTCTGCCTTGCTTTCTTTCCCTCTCAGGCCACTGGTCTGATTGAAGGCATCATGTCATTAAGGGAGGGGGAACAGAGTGGGAATGACAAAGTTCACTACTAATGACTGTGGAGGAGTGAAAAGTGCTGCCTTGTGCTCCAGTTGGGGTTGGTGTTAGAAGAGTGTAGAGAATACTACAAAAGGCAGAAATGAAGATGCAGACGACATCGTGAGATGCTGAGCTGGGCTTTGGAAACTGGAGAAGATCTACAGAGATGTAGGCATGAAATAGTCTGAGTTGAGGCAAGATGTAGGACTAGAAGCAGGTAAAGCTAGAAGTCACTACAAATAGGTCACTGTGAGGGTGAGTGTAGGATGTCAGACACTTCTACTAAGAGGTAGAAGCAGAACACAGCTAATGTGCTCACATGGTGCATGGTGGCAAGGGCCAGGGAAAGTGCAGTTAGCCACTAAAATTAGCATTTTGTGCTGAAGTTAAAAAGTGAAGGTTTGTGACTGTAATCCTAGTACTCAGGAGGCAAAGGCAGGTAGATGTCTGAGTTCAAAGTCTACAAAGCAAGTCCAGGACAGCCAGTGCTCTGTTATATATCGAGCCCCTGTCTCAAAAAACCAAAAACTGGAAAACAGCTGAGAAGTAGTGGTCTATGGTCTTGTGCACACAGGCATCCTTTCCTTAAGATAAGTGTGTATAGCTGATGATGGTGCTGGGAGGAAGTGTGCCCCAAACATTTAAGCTTATTACAGAGTCCCCTCACTGTTTAGTCTTCCTGAAGGATCTGACTAAAGAAGCAAGCACACACAACTGTTCAGATCTCCACACGGTTCACTGGGCACTCTTGTACGTGCTGTGGTGTTTTTGCCATCAGATCCATGGAAACACATTAGACCCCTCCATCATCTGACTTGAACAGAAGGTTGCTGTAGCAGTGGGCAGACGTATGAAATGAGTCCTTGCATTTCTTCCTTTTTCATTTTAGTAACAAATGCCAGCATCTATTTTAGTTATGCATTCATGTAAATGCTTCCTCATCTCCTGATTTTAAACACTCTGTTGTGTCCTCTTGACACACTGGGGACTTCTGCAATCTTTGCCCATGATATCCTATTTGAATCTTCAATGTTTTATGCTAAAAAATATAAAGCACTGTAAAATATTAGTCACACACTAAAATAATAATTTAGACATCTTATGGTTTAATTAAAGATATGACTAAAGTTCACTTTTATATGCTTTAAAATATGACTTCCTGACATTGCATACACAGTTCTGAAGCTGTTTCTACCAGGCAGCTGATGACCACTTGACAGCTGACTGGCACTTTCCACCTGGGCCACTAGGAGGCAGTGGTCAAGTCTGCTGAGTTAAAAGTATGAATTTCACGCTACACTACAGAAAGAGGCATAACTTTATAAAGCAAACTGCAATACCTCAAAAGCTGGCTCAAGAGAGAACCAGGGCAGGGATGCTGATAACCGTAGACCCTTTGCTTTGTCCCACATTGCAACATTCTTACCCTTTTCTTGATTTCTACTCATTGCTACTGGCCCAGAAGCCCACTAGTGGAGGCAGGGGTGAGCTCAGCTCCATCTAAATGCAGATTGGTCCTGCAGTGTGCTGTATCACCTTCCTCTGTCATTTAGCAATGCAACCTCTGGATAATGAAAATAAACAGAACTGTTTCCTTCAGAAAGGCTATTAGGAAGTCTATACAAGGCCAAGGTAAGCTCTTACACAGCTTGCTATTATGTTATCTAGGGATCTGGGGAGCTATTTAAGAAAATAAAAAACAGGAAAGGAAAGTAAACAAGACATGGGGTCAAAGAGCAGAGTTCAATCCTGGGTTGAAAATAAGCCTAGGTCAGGGTCACAGGGCTCATTGCAGGAACCTTGGTTTCCTGAACTGTAAAATGAGATGAAGATGGTAACACATGTCAGCACAGGTTGTTTTAAGAATTATGTAGTGCAGCTATATACAGGCATATATACATTACAATGTACTGTGTGTATAACTTACTTGTCAGTTACAAAGTTAGCTACTAACATGATTTCATCCACTGGATTCTGAGACTTACACTGAGACAACATGACTGCTTCTCCCTCTGCACGAGTCTTAGGATCCCATTCCCTCTTCCCTGTTCACATCACAAAAAGCACCATTAAAAATGAAAGGCCCCAGAAGCCAGTGCAGTTTAACACAGATGTAAAGCCAGACTGTTAATTTGGGGAACTGCTGGGAGGGAAGGGAAAGCCTAATGCCAGTGAGTCAGTAGCTTCTCTCACTGCCCAGCAGTCCTTGCCATGCTCTAAGCATACTTTCCTATAAGGAACTCCATGCCATCAGAGGAGGCAGACTGGATTAACATCTATCCTACAGAGGAACTCCATGCCATCAGAGGAGGCAGACTGGATTAACATCTATCCTATAGAGGAACTCCATGCCATCAGAGAAGGCAGACTGGATTAACATCTATCCTATAGGGAACTCCATGCCATCAGAGGAGGCAGACTGGATTAACATCTATCCTACAGAGGAACTCCATGCCATCAGAGAAGGCAGACTGGATTAACATCTATCCTACAGAGGAACTCCATGCCATCAGAGGAGGCGGACTGGATTAACATCTAAGCTTGGTCCTCTGCAGGGAGAAACAGGGCAGAACCCCAGCCCCAGAGATATGCTACACAGTTTGAGCACAGAGCTCTGGACATTATTCCTGACAAGGAGTCTCACTCTGCAGATAGCCATTCAGTTTGACTTCTTAGAAAAGAAATACACATTGAAAAGGTCTCTGAAACCACTTTTATAGAAGCCAGCTCCCTGTAGAGGTTTTCTACCCACTCAGTGATTTGATCCATAAACACTGTAGCGCCATTCAAACCTGAGTCCTCACAACTTCACATGGTACGCACAGAGGTTCTAAAGTGAAGTAAAGGTGCTGCCTGCAGCTAGCTGTCTCGGAAATTAGAACCCACCCTTCTCATACCTTTTGATCTGTTCTTATTTTATCCTTTAAGATTTACTTTTATTCATGTGTAGGTTTATGTGTTTCTGTATGAGTATGTGCATATGTGTGGGGGTGCTTATGGAGTCCAGAAGAGGCATTAGATCCTCTGGAGCTAGAGTTATAGACAGTTATGAGCTGCCCAAAGTGTGTGCTGGGAACTGAGTTCTGGTCTACTCAAGAGCAGTGTTTGCTCTTAACTATTGAGCCATCTTTGCAGCCCCTCCTGAGTTTGTTCTAACTCCAAACAACTGGCTTTGTTTTTAACCTTAATCCAAGCTGAGCATGAATCCTGGTCAGGCCCATCACTTCCTTCAGAGAACACTGTTTTCTTTGAAGTATATTATAGAATGTTAGTCTTGGAAGGGCTGTACCCTATAGAATCCTTCATAAAGACTAGAAGCATTGGGAAGCTATTTGCAGCATCCCCTTCTGTGTAACACAACACATCTTAAGTTTTTTTTGGCTGTATAAACCTTCTTAGTGTCCTGTGCCAGACCATCTAAGGACTGATCTCAGAAAGACACCCTGAGATGTATCACTTTTAACTAACAAGAAATAGAATTAATTGCATTGAGAGTGTACAAACACCTCATCCCTAGGAAGAGGCCTCAGTAGCACAATGAAATAAGGGTTTCTGGAACTCTGCAGGCCACCTGGCCAGTAGAAGCCAGTCTACTTACTTGAGGAGATTCCCCAGATTGAAAAGTGCGCGGTTGTGTTGCGGGTGGAGCTGCAATGCCTTCTGGTAGTACATCTTAGCTTCTGTCATGTCCTTCGTCAATGTCCCAAGGTTGTTCAGAGCACTTGCATGGCGTGGGTACAGCCTGGAAAATCGAAGTGTTAAACTCAGACTTAACACTGAGCACTTTAAGCATGCCATATCCTGAATGAACCCTGAAGCCTTCCTTGTAACGGAGTGACTGTGCTATGTCTTAAGGGCCAAGGGCTTTTGCAGCTGAAGGCATCTAAGTAAAAACAACAGAAGGCAAAAACCTTTAAACTCAGGTATAAGGAAATAAACCCTGTTACTGCAAGAGTAAATAATACAAAAATCTACAAAAGTAAATACGTTTTAGTCCTTGAGAGGCTGCCAAGGGATCTTCCTTGCCCTGGTGGGAACTATCTGTTGAGGTCTGACAGACCACTAGTTCCTGTTCAGTGTTTACAGCTGGCGTGGGGTCCCCTCAAGGAGGGATCTTTTCAAATCTCTTTGGATCAGAACCTAAGTAAGACTGTCTCAACTGAGAAAAGGATGGAAGTCACATGATATATCCCCATAAAAGAACACCTGATCTTGGCCCTTTCCCCCATTTTCTGTCACGTCCACTTTAGCTTATACACAGTTCTTAGAATCTGGAGAATAGTTCAGACACAAAATTTAACATGCAATGAAGTAAAAGCCAACCTTCCTAAAATTCAAAGGAAATAAAAAGTAGGGTGGAGTATGTTTCAGCAAACTAAATTACCCAGACTAAGGGGGCAGGGGTCAATTCGGTCTTTCATTCATTATGGTAAAACTGACATGCAGTCAGCCCTTTCTGACTGTTCTGGAGTGGACAGACTAACAGGCCATTGTCACATGCTGGTAGGGCAGCCCTTCAACGCAAAACAGCCAAGACAATGCTCACCCCAACGTGTGCTAATGCAAACGGCATTTTGCATTTTGAAGCATTTTCTCATAGGTCAACTCATTTAAAATTCCTTATGTAGTTTTTACCACTGGGGAAAGGGAGCCTGAGGAAAATGAACTAAAGCAGTTGGATCCGTCTCCCTCTCCTGAGGAAAATGAACTAAAACAGTGGATCCGTCTCCCTCTCCCTCCTCCCTTTTTCCTTTCTCTCTCTCTTTCTTACACACACACTCACATACTCCCTCACTCACACACATGAAACAATTGCCCTCTTAGGTGTTAAAAGGCAAATTACTCCTGTTGATCCATTTGTTTTTCCAAATAATGTATGAGTCATGCAACCCTCAGCAAATAAGTGAATTGTTATGAATTGGAACCTCTATTTAGAATATTTTTATTATTTTCCCTAAGCAATTCATTTAAATTATGATCTAATATGAATGAGTTCTCAGAGGGTGAAATGAAATCAATGCAATGTATAAAAATGTTGGCTACAGAGATACTTATTCACTCCAAAAATGTTGACTACTGCCTTAACATGATTACTATCAGGTCCAAAAGAAACTCCATACAAATGGCTCTCTGTGGTGGTATTAGCATACCAAAGTGCATGGGCTTCCCTCCCCTAGCTTCTCACTTCCTTATCACCCTGCTATTTTAACTATGTGCTCTTTTGGACCCTCTTCCTTGGTCTCCTTTGCCCTCATTCTCTTTGTTTACCTCTTTTGCTCCCTACCCTTCCTCACGCCCAAGTCCAATCTGCCACCTATGTTCTATCCACTACTTCCTTTCCCTGTTCTGGACTCTTTTGGATGGCTCTGGCTGTATATTCTTCCTCATATCTACAATAAAAACCTTCCCCTCAACCATGTTTTGGAGCAATCATGTCCTCAGTTAGTGTTAGAGAAACACACTTTGTATGGGAATGAGCTAAAATCAATAACTCTCAGTAGCCTATATGACATGAATTCCCGATTTATGAGTTACTATTAGTAAGGTTTGAGTGGATATGTATGCATACATGTACATGTGTGCATGTATCTATGCAGGGGAGGTTGCTTGGTGTCTTGCTCTATCACTTTCTGTCTTACTTCTCTGAGACAGGTCTTTCCCCAAATCTGGAACTAGGCTGACAGCCAGTGAGCCCCACTGATCTACTCTCCACCTGCACAGTGCTAGGGTTAGAGGCATAAGCAGTCACACTTGGCTCTTTATGTTGAGTGCTGAACTCAGGTTATCATGCTTGTTCATTAAGGGCTTTTACTCACTGGTGCCATCTCTTCAGCCCCTGTCTGTAAAGGCTTACAGATACAGCTATTTTGGACTAAAGTTTGGGCTTGTATTTTGTTTCACTGATGTATTTGAAAATTTTAAAGTTAAGAATGTTATAAGACTTTAACCTTTCAGTACCTTACCAGTAGTTTTATTGTTCAAATAACTTCAATTCATGTGCTATAGTTTGCTACACTCTTCCAGGTACATACCAGACCAAGTGTCTAATTTTCATGCCACAAATTAATTTATTTGAAGTTAAATACCCAAAGTTTGGGTGTTTATTTTCTATTTCTTGTTGAAAAAAATATAAAAATGTGACTAGGAAAAAATATACCTCTATGATTGAAGCTGAGTTTCACTGGACTGGAGTAGCACAAAATATGCGTCATTTCAGAAGTCAATAGACTGTTAATTTTGCATATTTTAAGTGATTGGTTTCTTTTATGCCATAAGTTCAATTATTCTGTCAGTGACTGGCCCTGAGAGAGACTGCTAGTCTCCCTGGTCAGTTTCTTTGATTGGCTGAAGTGATTCATGGCACCCAGCAACCCGCTCTGCTGCTTCACCTTTGGCACTAGGTTCCTGATCCCTTGAAGATAGCCTAAGAGGCTATGTATGACCTCTTACCTCTTTCTCCTCGGTGACTTCAGTGCAGCTGTGGATGGATTCCACCCAGGGGCTTGGCTAAGGCTCTGCAGAATGCAAACATTTCCCCAAGCCCTCAGGAAGTGAGTCACTTGCAAATGGTTGCACTGTTCTGATTCCAGAGGGTTCGGAATCTAAGGACTAATACGGCTCTAACCCTAACCCTTTTGCAGACATTGATGAACTTTGGAATGAGTGGCAGAGTGGACAGAGAACTGGTCAATGAGAAGAATGCTGAATGAGGGGACAGACGCCAATGGTGTGATGCTGGTATGTGTGCAGTTAGCGGCCTCTTACAGTTTCTATGTGAATGAATGTGCTGATGGGCATAAAACATCACAGCTGTACTTTGAAGGCAGAGGTAGAGCCCAGGATTACATGCCAGGGTGGTGCTCTCCTTCCTCAAATCGAGTTTTTCAACATCAGGAATGTCACTCTCAAACTGGGAAGATAGTTGAAGATAGTAGAAGAAGTCTCTGTTATGCAAGCTTACCAGTCTGGATTGGAATTTCCCAATACTCATGTAAAAATATGGTTGTACATGTCTGTAAACTTGGTGTTTGGGGAGCAGAAACAGGTGAATTCCTCAGGCTAACTGGCTGCTTGTTGATACAATTGGTGAGCTCTAGGTTCAGTGAGAAACTGTCTCAAAAAACAAGGTGAAGGGCAATGGAGAAGGACACCTGAATTTAACTTCTGACCTCCACATTCATGCACAGGTGAATGCACATTTAAGCACGTGTGCTCATATGTGCACACGCACACACACACACACACACACACACACACACACACACACACACAGTTCACCCTCTTCATTGCCTCCAGGGGCCTTTAAATTGCTCCTACCAGTCATAATAACATCTATTCTTTCTTCATCATGAGCCCCGTACAAACACTTAAGCCACCTCCTATCCACCTGTTCTTTCTGTACTGTGCTTCCTCAGATACGAAGGCCAAGGAACCATTTCCATTTTCAGAATGTAGAGATAGTGCCAATTCTTCACAGTAGGGATAATTGATCTTTACAGGCCCAATATCATTTCCCAAAGCTTTTCTAGCTTACTCCACATCAAATGTGATTCTAACACAATTTTAATGCCATGTCCAAAGATAGAAGGTCACTCAAAGTGCTGCCTGTGTGCCTTCTGGGTGACAGGTTCATGTGCTCCTGGGACTTTGATGTGATAACATTTCTTAGCATGAACACATACTGTCTGGTGAATTAACTTAGAGACAACAGTAAGCAGGAAGGTATGTTTGTGTTCTTAATAACAACTTTCAGCTTAGGAGAGCACAGGGTGTTGTAGTGGTTTGAATATGCTAGGCCAAGAGAGAGAGTGGCAGTATTAGCAGGCATGGCCTCATTAGAGAAAGTGTGTCACTGTAGGGGTGGGCTCTGAGACTCTCATAGCTGCCTGGAAGCCAGTCTTCTGTTGGCCTTCAGAACAAGATGTAGAACTCTCAGCTCCTCCAGTACCATGCTTGCCTGGACCCCACTATGCTCCCTGCCATAATGATAATGGACTGAACCTCTAAACCTGTAAGCCAGCCCCAATTAAATGTTGTCCTTTACAAGTTGCCTTGGTTATGGTGTCTGTTCACAGCAGTAAAACCCTAAGAAAGGTGAGAAGGGCACATATTCTGAATGTCTATCTTGACCCCTGGGGATTATTAATGACATACAACTTGAAGTAGGTAGGCTGTGGAATATCTAGCAGTACCCAGATCAGTCCTGTACTAGGATGAGCTATTCTGCCCTTATTGCTCACAGCTCTCTGAGGAGTACCACTCACCATGGTGGTCCTGTTGTTAAGTGTCCTGTGACTGAGTACTAGACAGTGCCATCATGCAGGCCTTCTCTCCACAAGTATTTACTAAGCACCTACAGTTGGCTACACCCTCTGCCAATGGTCCCTTGCTGCCAGGCAGTAAGAGACAGACAGCAAAAGAGGAAACAGTGAGTTTAGGGGAGCAGGGAGAATATATATGATTGGGCCACCTTGTTCCTCATGTATTCCACAGTGAAGATTTCAAAGGAGGGACAGTGCTGGTGGGGACTGGAGTCTGATGATGGAGAAAAGGGGAGAGAAAAGAAGGTGTTGTGAAGGCTAATATTATGTTCTAAGTTTTAATCACTTTGCTTAAGAGATCTATAAAACAGAAATGCCTCTAACCTGTAAACCCCACTTGCCCAAGCACAGATAATTTCCTGGAATGCTGAGGGTTGCTGAGGTACGATAACAAGCAAGCCACGTGTTTCAACTTCCATAAACAAGGTTGGTTGCCCCAACTGCACAGTATGTGCTTGATCATTCATACATAGGCACACATGCAGGAGGTCCAGGCTCAATGAGTAAGTTGGACCTTGTCTAAGTTATACCATACTTTCCTATGGTGAGACACCATGGCCAAGTCAAATTATAGAAGAGGAATTTATTTGGAGCTTACAGTTTCAAAGAGTTAGAGTACATGTCCATCATAACAGTGAGTTATGTCTCTAAGTTAATTCACCAGACAGTATGTGTTCATGCTAAGAAATGCTATCACAACAAAGTTCCAGGAGCACATGAACCTGTCACTCAGAAGGCACACAGGCAACACTTTGACTGACCTTCTAACTTTGGGCTCACATCTTGAAACACAGCTAGGAGAGAGGGAGGGAGGAAAGGAAAGAAAGGGAGAGGGAGAAGAAAGGGGAGAGGTAGAGGGAAGGATAGAGGTAGAGAGAAGGGTAGAGATAGAAGAAATAGAGGGAAAGGGAGGGGGAGAGGGAGATTGACTCTGAATGGTCAAAGTCCACCCACAGTGACACACCACCTCCAACAAGAATGTATCTCCTAATTCTTTCCAAACAGTTCCACCAACTGGGGAACAAATACTCAAATGTTTGAGATTATGTAGCACATTCTCATTCAAACAACCACAGACATCAATTAAGAAAGATTCTAACCATCACTCTTAGGCTTCCACACCTGTACACACATGGAGGAATTGGCTCATTGGCTTCTGGAAGCAGCAGGAACAGCTAACTTTAAGTCCTGAAGCAGTCTGCTGTGGACTTCACTCTCCTTCAGGGATGACAGTCCTTGTGGGAAGCTTCAACCCAGTGAGTGAGGTTCACTGGCACTATGTAGTCATCCACCTGACTCAGGAGCTCTGAATTTAAGCTTGAATCTTATTTGAAAGAATTCACCTCACAGAACCATTGAGGGTAAGGTTTGAACAAATATCTGGATACAATGGCCCATCATAATTGGTTACATCATAAGCCTATCTGGTGGCAGGAGAAACAGAGGCCTGAGGTTTATTAGAAACTAAAAGATATCATGACATCAATTGCAGCCTTTTAGCTTTTAAACTATACTTAGATTTTATAAACAGTTTGGGCAATTTAGACAGTTTAGAAATACATATACTTATTTGGGCATTGTAGTTGTAGTGGTCTGAATAAGAATGGCCTCTACAGGCTCATGCATTTGAATACTTAGTGGGATTAGGAAATGTGACCTTGTTAGAGGAGGTGTGGCCTTGTTGGAGGAGGTGTGGCCTTGATGGGGGTAAACACTGCAGTTTCAAAAGCCTATGCCAATGTTTCTCCCTGCATGCCACCATGCTCCCTCTAAGAATGGACCAACCCTTTGAAACTATAAGCAAGCTGCTAATAAAATGCTTTCTTTTATAGGAATTGCCTTGGTCATGGTATCTTTTCATAGTCATAGAACTGTGACTAAAACAGTGGTGAACAACCATAATTTTAGCATTTGGGAGGCTAAGGCAGAAGGATTGTTCCAAGGTCAAAGCCAACCTGGTCTGAGTGACAGGTGGAATAGTAGAGGTGGTGGACCTGGTTAGGATTTGTTTCTGAAGGGCATTTGCTAAGTGATTTGGATATAACTTTAAGCCTGCTACAGGAATAATAATGAGGTAGAAACACTGTCATCATTAACACAGTCAAAACTCTATTCTGATGAAAAGCTATGAAATCTAAGATACTTCAGATCCCACACATTATGGATAAGGGCTTCCTATCCCATAAAAGAAGCAATACTGGGCTATCTCATACCACTTTGTTCCTCCTTCAGTTTGGAGGCACTCACTTTCAGCTTTCAGGGATATGGGTACTACCAAGATCATCTCTCATCTCCACAGAAACCTGGAGTGTAGTGTCTGGCTAGCAAAGGGGTGTTTAGATTGATGTCTACTCAGGATAGCTCTGAGGGATGAGTCCCGCAGTACAAGTCCTCAGGGTCAGTGAGCCTGCTGCAGTTCACTGCATCCCCACGCCCTATCCACCCTGCTCTCCACTTCCTTCCTGTGTTTATGAGAGTGCTCTGGACAGATTTCCTGCATGCAAACCTTTGCCCTGAGTCTAATCCTGGGAATCCTCATATAAGCTAGTCAAATGAAAGTGAGACATGGGGAGAAAAAGAGATAGCATGAAACTTTGCCAAAGATAAATAATGATGATTTCACTTTGAAACTCAGTTGATAAATTGGCCACAATTTCACTAAAATTCAAATTTTTTCTAAATAATGTTAATTCCTTAAACTTTATGAATATGAGAAATATGTATATATGTTTGATATATCCATGTGTGTATGTGACATTTATGTGTGTGTGTGTGTGTAATACGTATATATCTATGTATGTAGATTAAGAATGTAATTTCTTCTTGGTTCATCAACAGGAAGAAACAAAAATAATTTCAAGGGGCTGGCGAGATGGCTCAGCGGGTAAGAGAACTGACTGCTCTCCCAAAGGTCCTGAGTTCAGATCCCAGCAACCACATGGTGGCTCACAACCACTCATAATGAGATCTGACGCCCTCTTCTGGTGTGTCTGAAGACAGCTACAGTGAATTACGCAGGAGCAAGTGGGGCTGGAGTAAGCAGGACGGCAGAGGTCCTGAGTTCAATTCCCAGCAGCCACACACATAATGGCTCACGGCCATCTGTACAGCTATAGTGTACTCATACACATAAAATAAATCTTTAAAAAAAAATAATTTCAAATTCTTCCTTGTGGTAACTGGAAAGTTCCTTAGACCTTCACAGATAAAAATACCATACTAGCCTAAGAAATCATCTCCCTGAGGCTAAACCTAGTTAACAAACAATGTTAAGTTTATAATTCTTTCCAGAGACACAAGACAGACACAAGGTGTCATGATCACAAGAAAGACATTTGAAATGTTCCCTCTGGGAAGACTGTAAAGCTTTTAGAAACACTCCTTGACTCCTGATATTTAATGATCTAACTCCAGCAGCTTATAAACAACATTTTAAAGGAATTACAATGAGCTAGTGCTCACACACTAGAGGCATCAAGAACAGTGGTTGAATGGACACCTTAGGTTTCCTCAGACCTGAATGACAACGATGCTTCTGAAATACTTATTCCTCTATTAGGTCCCACAGATAGTCATCTCAATTTAATGGGATCTCCCTGAAGAATTCCAGTCATCATGTGTAGAAGGAAATACAAAGAACTATGTCAATGGGCTCTGTTCCCCTGCCAAGTCTATTCTATACTCTGAACAAACTGCAATAGATTTTAGTTCAATTCTTTCCCTGCGTTAGACAATCAAATAGTGGGTGGATGTATTATTTCCTTTTCTTGTACCTGTGGTACAATACCTGGCAGAAGCAACTTGGGGAGCTAGGGAGGGAAAGATTTACCTTGAGAAGAGAAGAATGTATCGTGGTAGGGAATAAAGTTACTTACACAGACCTACCCCAAAGGGTAATCCTGGCACTCAGCCAGCTTCCTCCTTCCCCCTTTCCATTCAGCTAAAGACCCAAGCTTGTGGAGTAGTGCCAGTTATATTCAGAGTAGGTCTTCCCTCCTTGGAAACACCCTCACAGACACACCCAGAAGTGTCCCTCATCAACACCCTAGGTGCTTCTTGACCAGTCAATGGAAATTACCTATCACTTTGGACTTTTCTTTTGTATAAGAGAAAAATTTAGTTTGTGGTAGTTTGAATGAAAATGGCCACCACAGGTGCATATATTTTCATGTAAGTCCCTAGTTAGTGGAGTTTTGAGAAAGATTAGGAGGTGTGTCACTGTTACTGGAACAAGCTTTGAGGTTTCAGAACCGCAAGCCATTCTCAGTTTTCTGCCTTGTGTCTGTGGATCAAGATGTGAGCACTTAGCTACTACTTCAGTGCCACGCCCACCTGCCTGCTGCCATGCTCTCTAGCATGATGGTCATGGACTTTCCCTTTGAAACTGCAAACACCCCCAGAACGGTTTCTTCTTTAAGTTGTCTCAGTCACTGTATCTTAGCACAGCAATAGAAAAGTAATTAAGACAACTCCCCATGAGCACACCTCCCTCCCTAAGACAACTCCCCATGAGCACACCTCCCTCCCCAAAGAACCAGGCTACTGCCACTGCTGTTGGTTGCTCACTATAACTGGATTGTAAGAGCCTACTGCTGCAGATACAACTTTGGTTGTAGCTCATGGAGAGACCAAGCTGGAACTGTCCTGAAAACTTCTTCCCTGCAAGTTAGATTTCTAAGTTTCAGAGATGCTATCTAGGCTATTGGGGGAGAAAAAAACTACGAGTGGAATTATGCTGTGGTGAACTCTGCATACAATACTGACTGACTTTTTGGGCAAGGTATGCTCACTGGTGCAATAGTAGCCTAAAGGATATGGGTGTAATCAATCATTTTGGACAGATTTTAAGACCTTTTGCACAGGAAGGAATTCATGCCTGGTACTATAAATCTCATCAAAATATCCACCTGAGTGGTTTTAGAGTAGACATCATATCATCTGACTGCATTACTGGGACTGTGGTGGCTACATTTTACTGTGGGTTTACAAGGGAGCCATTTTTGTAAAAAGGATTGTCTGGGTGGTAGAAGGTTGTAGGCCCTCTATCCAGATAGAATCCTGCACATTGTCAGGGATGACACCTCTAAGTGATGAAGGTTCCATGGAACCTCCTCTGATAGAGACTTATATCTTCCTTCTTTCCTTCCTTCCTATCTCTCTGTCTCTCCCTTCTTTCCTCACACCATTCTTTCTTTCCTTGAGGATGGGAATGAGAGTTAAAGCAATCCTTTACCATGTAGCCCTGGCAGGCCTACAACTCACTATGAAGACCAGTCTGGCTTTGAACTTCCACTGGCCCTCATGCCTCTGCATTTTACATTCTGGGATTTCAAGCTGCATCACTTTGCTCAGCCAGGAGTCTTTCTGATCTATCTGGACAAAGGCAAACTTTAGTCTTTGTCCCAGGTGCTGGTTCTGATCAACAGGGTTTAACAACATGAATTTAACCATGCAGGAAGATTTAAACAGTGAAAAGCATATCCCATAAGTACTCCTTGCAGTAAGACTGCTTCAAAAAGCCTGTTAACAATGTCACGAGATATTCAGACAGTCTCTGAACCAAGTGCATGTGTAAGATCTGTTCAACTCAGAGACTCAGCCCTCTACTCCCATGAGCTAAACTAGATGACTGCTAATAGTCAGACATGTCTAATAAAGTTTTTTTTTTTTACTTATAATATTCACTGCCTTGAAATGTTTTACAAAAATAAAATATAAGTGTGGGAAAAAGTTGTTATTTCTAAGGAAAGTAGGTAAAAATTAGAAATACTAAAAAGGTTTTGTTCAAAAATTTGCCACTGATTTGTGAACAGCTGTAAAATACTAGAGAAAAAGAATCTCAGGTAGAATGCTTGAATGGCTGCAAGTGTTTCTAATTTTTATTCTACTCTAAAATAACTAAACTGTTAAGATTACATATGGATGGGTACCATCATTGCAAAGTCTGATCAGCACGTTCTTAAGGACTATTTTGTTTTTGTTACTAGAAGCCTGGTGAATGGATACCTTGAAATTTGAAATTTCAAGGTAAAATAAAGTACTGGGGAGTGTTCATAAGGCTGGGCCTGTGGTGCAGGCCTGTAATTCCAGGTATTCAAGAGGTTGAGGCAGAAAGATTGTAAGTTCAAGATCAACCTAGGCAACTAAGACACTTGCAAAGTAAAGTATAAAAGGGTGCTGTGGGGATAAAGGGTGAAGGAAGGGGGATAAGAGGGAGAAAAAAGGGGGAGAAGAGGGGAGGGAAAGGGAAGGAAGAAGTGAAGGAGACCTGATTCACAGTTCTCTACTTTGAACTGACTTTTAAAAGTAGTCAGCAATCAATAAACACCGAAATAGCCATGTGTGAATTCAACATCTTCTGCACATTGTTCAGGCAGGGTCAGCTCCTCCTCTGAACTTATAAGGTGTTGCTTGGCAGTTGTTAGGTGGAAATGATTGTTGACAGGTCTCTCCTATCACCTGCCATGAACGCAGGACCTATTCCTACACAACACAAAGTTAAAAAGCTTTGGAGGTAGATACACTCATGTTTTCTGATTCTCTCATATGGGAATCTATGGTGACTACTCCTGGTTGTCAGCTTGACTACATCTGAAATGAACTACAATCCAGAAATGGAAGGCACACCTGTGATCCAGATCTTGAGGCTAGAAGACGCAGGCTCTTGACCCAGATCTTAACATGGGATGACACATGCTTTTCATCCAGATCTTGAGGCACAGTGGCCATGAAAAGCTTAGGCTCAGGCAAGATAGTACATGCCTTTAATTCCAGGACACTGAGGCAAGCAGATCTTTGAGGTCAAGGCCAGCCTGGGATAAGGAAGTTCCAAATCCAGAGGTGGTACTAACCTTTAACTGGACCCCAACTTCTGCTGGAGGCTTACACCAGGACACTGGAAGGAAGAAGGCTCACTCTTCTTCCCCTGCTTGCACTTACTTGCTAGCACATCTGTGGGAACCTACTTCCTCAGGATTCCAGCTTATTATACAGGAGACCAGCTGAAACACCTAGCCTTGTGGGACTGAGCAACTACTAGATTCTTGGACTTCCTATTCACAGCTGCCATTGTTGATTTAGTTGGACTGCAGACTGTGAGTCATTACAATAAGTTCCCTTAATAGACAGAGACATTCCTTAAATTCTGTGACTCTAGAGAACCCTAACTAATATAGAATCTCAGGCTTTAGTGTCAAAACTGGAGAGGTGATTACTATAGCAACACAAAGCTAACACCCACAAAAGCTTGGATTTTTTTATGGATGTAAGGGAAGGTTTCTGTTGTGGTCTACATATGAATGAAGTGGCTCCAAGTCCCATGCACTTGCACTTGGCCCCCAGCTGGAGAAGCTGTTTGAGAAAGTTGTAGAACCTGAAGGAGGTGGAGCCTCACTGAAGGAAGTAGGTTACTGGGTGGGCTTTGAGGTCTATGTCCTGGCTGCACTTCCCCTCTGCTCTCTGCTCCCTGATAATACAATAGATAAATTCCATTGCCTGTGGGGTTTACATGGTCATTTCAGTAGTGTGTGTGTGTGTGGGGGGGAGGGATTGCAGAACTGATCCAGACCCCACTGACTTTAATATGCTGCTTCCCCAGTCACTTCCTTCCATGCTGTGGCAAATAAGGAAAGCATGAGATACTCTAGGGTTGAAAGAGAGGAAGAGACACTGGGGAGGAGATGAGTCCCTGTCAGCCATTCCTGGGAAGAAATAGCAGTACTGAAGTATAGGCAATCTTCCAGTCACCAAGGATAAACAACTGTCAAGATGATGAACGGTCCTGGGATTTTCCTCTTTTGTCTAACACAAAGAATGACAGCTTATTTTAAAATAGGAAGTAAAACACTCATATCCGCTGAAGGTCCATGGCAGAGGAGTACATACTAAAATGAGATTTTAAATCAGAAATATTTGGAATCCAGGCTGAGAGCATTAAATAATTCACTAATTTCAGCACTGGATTTATAGCTTTGATTATCTTCTCCCATTCTTCAGGGTGTATATTTCTTCTAGAATCAAACATTTATTTTTATTGTTTCACAGGAAAGGAGCAGAAACTCCAAACCAGCTACTATAATTTTGTGGAATCAACTGCCAGAGAATTTAATGTAAGCCTTTGGCCCAGCTGTGGATTAAGGTCACATTTACTTTTCTATTTGAAGCTGACAGAATTTGTAAACATGGTAATCCTTCTCCCACCAACACTATTACACAGTGGTTTTCTTCAAGAATGGAAGAGAAACCATAAGACATCCACTATTAAGGTCAGACATACTTTATGTGTAACAATGGTGGAATATATCTTCCTTTTTCTGTTTTGGCTTTTTTGAGACAAGGTCTCAAAGGATAGTTAGTCTTGACTAATTGACAATTCCTACGCTGCTGAGACCATTTCAAAGCAAAGTGTATATTGCCCAAGAAATGGCACCTGAGGTGGCCCTCAGCCTCCATAAAACATACACGCACATACATCCTACCAACTTATAATACATAAAATATGGATATGAGAGGCTAGAGCTTTCTATGTACATACTATTAAAAGTTAGAACAAATATTCCTCTCCAAACTTACCAGTGTATTTTTAACAAGAAACTCCTGCTTTACATGTTTGCATCCAGCTGAGTTTCACCCCACTGTGTTATGTGCAGCAATGCCAATTTTATTTTTTACAATATGTTGGATATCAAAGAAAAAGGAACACTGAAGGAGTGCATCTGTGGCAGATTTGAATGCTGAGCCCAAAGACTCAGAATCCAAGGGTGAGCCAGTTCACTGTCAAGAGAAAAGACCACCCACACACCCTGGGAGGGGTGGTGGCATGAGCAGGCCTGGTCATAGCACAAAGCAAAGGCCCTCTGTAGTGCTTACTTGAGGGCGGTTCTGTAGTGGTAGATCGCTTCCTTGTTCCGACCTTGGTCTTTTAGGAAATTGGCGTAGTTGTAATGCACCTTGGCATTGTGGGGTAGAGTCTGAACTCCAGACCTACAATGGATATTAAAAAGAAAGAAAACAAAAATCATACTATTGTCAGACTCTTTGTGTTTTACTCCCAGCTTTAGGAAGCTGTCTTTGTATGTCCACTGTCTTCACCTTAAACAAGCTTCTGAATTTTGTGAATTATATGAGTGACTACACAGGAAAGGAGTGAAGGCTGTAGCCAGGTGTGCACTCCTGCTAACACCCTGATTGAGGGGAATACAATGTTCTCTGCAGGAACACATGAGGACCTTACTCTCTGCTGGCAATTCCCCGGGAGCTTGGTAAGATATGGTCATCTTTGCTGAGACTTTTTGTTGACGGCATAGCAGAACTTAACTGCAGACATGAGGGAGCAGAACAGAAGCAGGGCACAAAGCCTTCAACTGTCCAAGCCTGACCGTCCAACTTAAGGAGCAGCAGGCAGAGGATCTGATATAAGGAACAATGTGGTAAAGTTAGACCTCACAGAAGATACAGACACGGTCCCTTGTTGAGTGATTCCAGCCTCAGGCAAGCCCCTCTCTCTCATGCCTAACTCAGGTGAGGCTTTTTATCTATAGATAAAAGTGAAGTAGCCTAAGTGATTCTATGTGTGCAATACAATGGTACTAGAAGGCAAGATGAGATGGATTTCATAAAGTGAGAAGGCACAACCCATAACCCAAACTGCTTCTTTAAGGCATGAGATAAAATTTAACATAAGGTGTCCTTGCTCTGAGCCTTCTTTCCACATCCTGGCTTCCTCCCACATCTCAGCTTCCTCCAACATGGGGTGGGGGCTAGGGGCAGTAAAGTAGAGCTTTACTTTACAACAATATAATGATCATATATCTGGGTCTAGAATATATGGTTTGTAGTAAATGCGGCATCCCAGAAGTCTGGTGGCTTAGTAAAACCAGTTTACAGATACAGAATGCTACAGTCATTCAGTATCTATGTGGAGCCCCCTCAGGAATATATTGTCCAGAAGCTGAGACAAAAAAAAAATGGCTGCAGAGTCTGTTCTTTTAGGGGTGAGGACATGTGGCCAGTTAGCAAACAGGGATAATGAAACAAACATTCCTAAGCAGGTATTGTATCAACAGATCATAGTGAGCTTAGCCCAGATCAGACACAGAAGTTCCAGAAGGCAGGCAACAAAGCTAAGGCTTTGAGGATAAAGAGCTGGGTTAGGAGCTAGAAGAGGAGGCAGTGCAATGTCCTGAGCAGAAAGTGGTCTGAATGTGTGATGCCCCTCATGGTTCACAGTGGTGATGCTTGGGAAAGTTATGGAGTCTTTAGAAGGTAGAGGCTTGCTAGAGGAAGTGGGTCACTGGGTGGAGGGTGGTGGTGGTCAGACACTTAGGTGGCCAGGTCCAACTTCCTATCCTTTGTTTCCTGACAGGGAAACAAGAGCAGGGGCATTGGGGACATGGGAGCTGAAAAATACTAAGAGGCACTTGATCACTGACAAACCACACTGAGAGTGAGGAAACCCTGGGCTTCGTTTGAAAAGCAGTGGGGGAGTCAGGGCAGGGCTTGAAGAACAGAAATGAGACCAACAGTTGAATGTTTGAGGATTGCAATGGCTGCTTTGTGGAAATGGACTGCAGGCAGCAAGACCTTCTGGGAGAAATGCTGTGGAAACTGCAGAGGAGAGCAGGAGGAAGCAGGGTGACAGGAGAGAGAGGGAGAGGGAGGCAGCTGTGGCAAGGAGACACAGGAAGCAGGTAGGAGGTAGCAGGACCTGTGATGGAACCATCGGAGCAACCTTATACCCACAGGCCAACTCTGTTTTTGTTTTTCCTTTCTTCACTCAGTTAACTCTTCTTTTTCTTTTCTTTCTTTCAATAATTTGAGATTGAGTATAAAAATGAACCACCACCAGAGAGATGACTGTTGACTGATGGATAAGATTTAACAAAATTAACACTGGCATATACAGTCTATGCTAACTTAAATGATTGTAGGAATAATTATTTTGTAATTAATGGAATGAGGATTTTGAAGCATCAAAAGACTTGCTTAAGCTCACTGAGATAGTTTCTTCCATCAGCCATAATGAAACAGCACAATTTAAGTGGCTTAAACGAGAAATTTCTTTCTTACAATCCTGGTGTTTAAAATCTAAGGTCAAGTATCTAACCAGTTTGCTGTGTGGGCAGGCCCTGCTACTGCCTTGTGGACATCTGCCCTCAGGCTGTGTCCTCCTATGGCCTTTCCTTGCCCATGTGCCCAGTGAGTAAGTTCTCACATCCTTTTCCCATAACAACAGCAGACTTGGGTCAGGCCTGATCTTAATAACTCTATTCATTAGCATTTTCTCCCAGATTTGAACTCCAAATATAGTAAAGTTGTAGGCTGAGGCATCATCATGTGAATTGAGGTTAGGGGACTCAGTCTATAAAAGTCACACAGCCTTGCCGGGCGGTGGTGGCGTACGCCTTTAATCCCAGCACTTGGGAGGCAGAGGCAGGCGGATTTCTGAGTTCGAGGCCAGCCTGGTCTCCAGAGTGAGTTCCAGGACAGCCAGGGCTATACAGAGAAACCCTGTCTCCAAAAAAAAAACCAAAAAAAAAAAAAAAAAAAAAAAAAAAAAAAAAAAAAAAAAAAAAAAAGTCACACAGCCTTTGCTCCCCACCACAAGCACATAATGATTACCAATTAGCAAGGAGGGACATGTCCAAACACTATATGGCAGAACCCAGATTCTGTATCTCTCATCAGATGCTTGTCTGTAGCTGAGATCATAGGCTCAGGGGGTCCCAGCGAGGTCACCCCAAGCTCTAAAGATAATAAGAGAAGGGTGGGACCAGAAGAGGATCGGCTTGCCACATGCAGCTGCTGCATAAACATGACCTGAAGACCAGACAGCAGAGAAGAGACACGGGGCTCAGGCACAAAGTGTCTGGGCCTGGAGCCTGTTCCTTCTCCTAAAGGGAACTAGTGCCAGGGTGCTCCTGAAAGCAGGGAGGACAGGGCAGAGGCCTGTTTGGAAAGAAAACCCTGGGACTTATTCTGACTAAAGGAGAATGGTTGATGAGGATGAGGAAGAATGACAAGATGGGAAACTGCTTTGCAGGCAACTGAACTCTACCATGCCACCTCTCCAGGATGAAATTTCCATTTCATTTTTAAATATGAAGAAATAATATTAGTAGGGAAATTCCACGCACTATATAAAACCCACTGGGGAAATACATTAGGACAATTTTTGTTAAAATAACAGGCTCTTTACATTTAGCCTCACTTAAAGCCCCCTGGCTGGGGCTCAAACAACTGTAGAGAGGCCTGATGAGGCTATGGGAAGCTAGAGACAAGCCCAAGAGAACAGGTTAGCTGGACACAGTAGAAGCCAGACTTATACCCTGTTGTAGGAGTATCAGTCTTACTTCCTGTGGATGCTTACCCAGGGACACACTGCTATACCATATGACTCTATTCTCAATCCCTTGCAAAATCTCTATACTGTTTCTATGATGGCTGACTTTGTTTGCATTCTCACCTAGAGTCTGCAAGGGGTCCATCCTAACTAAGCCCTCAGCTACACTTATCTCTGGCTTGTTTAAAGCATCCATTCTATGGAGCCCAAGCTTGTGACCATTCACAATCCTGCTTTATAATTCCATTACACCTGGGTATAAAAGCCTTGCAGTCTGATGTAGCCCCATTAGCCTGCAGTTTGACTGATGTAGCCCCACTATCCTGCAGTGTAACTGATGTAGCCCCAGTAGCCTGCAGTTTGAAGTACCCTCCCTTCTTCAGTTCTGCTTTTGTTGGCCTGTGTTCACCCTTCACTGTGCTTTTTAAGAAATCATTGCCAGGGTTAGTATCAAATAGCTTCCCCCTTATTCACCATGATCAAGATATGATAACATAAGACCCATGAATAGATGAACAAATAAAGAAGTTGTGACTTTTATGTATAATAGAATATTATTCAGCTTTACAAAAGGACATTGTGCCATGTGTGACACATGAGCGGGCCTGGAAGACATTATAAGACACACACAGGAAAAATGCTGTATGCTCAACAATTTAAACCCACAGAGGCAGAGAGCAGGATGGTGGTGAGAGAAAATGGAGGAGAAACAGGGACAGAGTATCCAATCAAAAGATCCAAATGCAGGTAGGTGGGGTAATCCTAGAGTTTACTCTGAGAACCCTTCATTAAAGCACTATAATCTTGTTTATTTTTATTATGTCAAATATGAGACTTGAGAATCCATGAAGTTCATCACAAATAAACTAGTGTGTGGGTGTGCACACTTCCTAAGTGCTGAGATCACAGGGGTATGCCAACACTCAGCATTTTGTTCTGATTTGCTTTTGAAGACTTATTTTTGTATATGTATGCGTTTTGCCTACAAGTATGTCTGTGCAGTGCCCTCAGAGGCTTCAAGAGGTCACCTGATCCCTGTTACTGGAGTTACAGATGGTTTTGAGCTGTCATATGGGTGTCAAGAATCAAACCCAGGTCCTCTGGAAGAGCAGCCCAGCTCTCTAGCCCTTATTGCTCAGTGTTTTAACACATGCATTTCACATGTCTCTCACACCTTTTATTTGTAGATGACTTGAGAAATAAAAGAAATGGGGAAGGGAGAAACTAGCCACCTTCATCAGCTGTTTCTCCCGGGCTTTAAAACATTGATTTATTTTGTTTACATTGCTGAATAACAGGTTGGTAGAACCTAGATAGAGACCAAACATTAAGACATCACCAATGGCAGCCAGAGTGTCAGAGCAAAGAAAAGGAGGAGAGCTGTGTTTCTCCTCAGTTTTGAATCCTGGTTTGATCCCAGGTTTCATACTGTACAGACAGGTAGTGACGCTTGCATACCACTCATTGTTAACCAAACCCTGAGCCAAGTGCCCACCTACCATGGGACACAGTTACCACTTCATTTTAGGGCAGATGCTAATCACTCTATGCTGTAATACAGATGTGAAATTTCAACCATGGTCAAGAACAAGTCAAGCTCATTCCTAAAGCTGGTTAGTATCTGATACTGAGGACTCCAGGAACATTTGCACTAGGCCACTTCCAGCCCCTCAGGGAGTCCTCCTTTCTTAGTCTGCCTTCTCTCTGTCACCTAGTATTTTTCTTATCTCTAATTACAGAATACAGAGCACAGCTATACTCTGAGAACTTTACACAGCATTTACTGGAAGGCAGACAATGTTAGAGGTATTTCTCATGCGTTGTTTTCTTATTACACTATACCTTGGATGATAAACACTGTTATTCTGCATCTTTTCCAATGAATTTACATGGTTTTCTCAAGAGCAAGAAGTTAAACAGATGGTTTTGAGCTGTCATATGGGTGAACTTACATGCTGTCAGAAAGTTTAACTCTAGACATCACTTTCAGTCACTCACCCTGTCCTACCTCAGAAGCCAGCAGTGAAGTGTCCAAGTGATATCACCATTATTTCTCACAGATGAAGCCACATACACATCTGTCCTTATAGAAAAAAGATTCTACAAGCCTCCAATTTTTTCCCCAGGACTTAGTGTCAAAGTTTTATTTAAAGTATCAGTTACTTTGATTGCATTTGACATAAAAATTCACCTGATCTTCAAAGGCCTCCCAGTTTAAAGTTCCTTTCAACACAGTTGTGGAATGGTTATTTTACTAATTAACCACTCCCTCCACTTCCACCTAAAGGGGCAGAAGGTTTAGAATGCAAGTCAGTGTGCATTCTGCTTTTGTTCCTGTTGTTGTTACTCTGCTCCTCCTCCTCCTCCTCTTCCTTTTCCTCCTCATCATTTTAACTGTTGGTATCAGCTGCAGATGGTTTGAGTCCTAGCTTATTATCTTTGGAGCATATGCCTCCTTCCACTCCCACCACCTATGTAGTTTGGTTTAGCAGTAAATGTCATTAGATGCCATTGGCAGAATGTGGCTTTATCCAGGGAACATATTGACACAATAACAGGATGGTTGGAAAGGAAAATGTTCCATAAAATATCACCTATTAAAAGTGAGAGAAATAAGATTAAACCAAGAGACCACGAGGAAGTTCTGTGTCTGAACTTCAACACCCTGCATTCCTGAAATGACCCCAGATCATTGAGGTATGAGGAGGGAGGGAGTCCTGTGTTTTATGAGAACCACACTGAATGAGGAGGGCTGGGGACAAGCCCAGGAGTTCTTTATCAGGTCTGTGAAGAGAAGAGTGCATTAAAACAAACAAAAGGAAGAGACTTTGTCTTTAGTGCCAAGGGTAAAGTGTTGAGGATCCTACAGACTAACCCTCACCTGCTAACAGCACTAATGGCATGCACTGGGTCACCCCAAAGGGAGGCAGCAGGGCTGGTGTTACAGGACATCTGATCACACCATACCCCATGATTGTGTTGTGTACTGAAAAATACCTGTTTATAGTAGTGGTGTGGCTTAGCACTTAACACACACCTTTAGTCCTCTGGCTGGAATACAGATAAACCCTTAGCACACACCTTCAATCCCAAACGATGACGATAACGAAGATAAAGTTAGTTTGTAGAAGGAAGCTCCCTTATTTGAAAGTGATATCTGACTGAGTGGCAAAGTGCCAAATCAGAGAAAAATTTGACAGAATAGGATATGCCAAACTCTCACGAGAGGGGAAAGGGAAGCTACTTAAGAAAGAGCAGCACAGTGAGAAAGAAAGAGGCAGTTTCTTTCTCTTAGAGTTATAGCTTTTTCTTAGAGTTATAGCTAGACAGGGTGTGGGGAAAGAACAAGCTAGACACAGGTGAAGACAGAATGGGCCAGGGAATGAGAAGGAGCCAGAAAATTGAAACAGATTGCCAGAGTTAGAGGCCAAGCACAACAAAAAAGTCTGAAGAGAGAAGCCAGAATGAATCAATCAACTTGGAGAGGAGTTTAAGGCAGAATGGCTGAGTTGAACCAGCCAGCCAGAGTTCAGAAAGAACTAGAAAGAGAGAGCTTATTCAGGAGTAAGTCTCAGAGACAGAAGTGGCTCAGCATTAAGAGCACCGCCTCCTCTTGCAGAGCACCTGTGTTTGATTCCCAGCATCCATCCACAAGATGGCTCATAGCCATTTGTAACTCCAATTCCTGGGTATCTGATACCTGTGACCACCAGACATGTAAGTGGCATGCAGACATACATGCAGACAAAATACTCATACACATAAAATAAAAAAATAAGTTATACTTCATTTTAAAAAGGTAATGAAAGGGCTTGAAGAGATGGCTCAGTGGTTAAGAACACTAGCTGCTCTTTCAGAAGATCCAGGTTCAATTCCAGCATGCACATGGCAACTCACAACTGCCTGTGACTCCAGTTCCAGAGGATCTGACACTCTCCCACAGATTAACTTCACAAAGACATACATTCGAGCAAGCACCAGTGGACATAAAATAAAAATAACAAATAAATTATGAAAGAAGGTTAACAAGCAGAAGGGCCCAAGTGAGGATGTTTCAGTCCCACTTGGGTGGGAAAAGAAAATAATAACAGGAGGCAAAGGGAGGGAGGGACACTCGGTAGGAGGGGGGAAGATGGGAAAAGGGGAACATGATCAAGTATGGGAGGTGGGAAACAGAAGTCCTGAGGGTCAGCAGAATGAATGCAAATATGCAACCTGAGGGGAGGATGTATAGAAAGTACCAGAGACCTGAGAGGTGAGAGAATCCCAGGACTCAAAGGGAGGGACCTTAGATGAAATGCCCAACAGTGGGAAGAGGAAACTCGTAGTGTCCAGAAGACAGGGCATCAAGTGGAGGCATGGGGTTGCCATCCCACAGTCAAAAATTCTGACCCAGAATTGTTCCTGTCTAAAACAACTACAGGGACAAAAATGGAGAAGAGACTGAGGGAAAAGCGGTCCAGTGACCAGCCCAACTTGGGATCTACCTCAAAGGGAGGCTCCAAGGCCTGACACTATCACTGATGCTGTGCTGTGCTTACAGACAGGAGCCTAGAATGGCTGCCCTCTGAGAGGCCCAACAAGTAGCTGACTGAGACAGATGCAGATACTTATACCCAATCACTGGACTAAAGTCCAAGAACCCCTATGGTTGAATTAGGAGAAAGCTGAAAGAAGCTGAGGAGGAGGGCGACCCCATAGGAAGACCAGCAGTCTCAACTCACCTAGATCCCTAAGATCTCTCAGACACTGAGCCACCAACCAGGCAGCATATGCAAGCTGGTCTGAGGCACCCAACACATATACAGCAAAGGACTGCCTGGTGTGGCCTCAGTGGGAGAAGACCTGCCTAACCCTTGAGAGACTTGAGGCCCCAGGGGAATAGGGAGGTCTGGCAAGGGAGGGGTGTGTGGGGAGGTGAGACTGGGAGGAGGAATGAGATGAGGAACTATGTGAGGGAGTATCAGGGTAGGGGCTGCAGCTGGACTGTAAACAAGTCAAAGTAATAATAAAAAATGGAAGTAGAAGGGTATCAGTTTGGAAGAAGGTGGTCAGAAGAGGCAAAAGACTGACTAGGGAATGAATGTGGTCAAATGTGTCATGTTCATGCAGAGTGTCAACATGAAACCCATTATCATGCATGATGAAAAAAAAAAAAGCCTTATCCTGCAGCAGTCCCGCTACAGGAACCAGGTGGGAGCAGCACCATGTTGATGAACAATACCCAGACAGTCACAGGAAGTTACCAATGCTAAAAATGCTTATATTGTCGGGTAGTGAGACCAGACACAGTTTTTTCTTTTTCTTTTTTTCTTTCCTCCTTTCCTTTCTTTTTTTCTTTTCTTTTCTTTCTTTCTTTCTTTTTTTTTTGTGAGACAGGGTCTCACTATGTATGTATCCTTGGATATCCTATACTGTATGTAGACCAGTCTAACCTCAAATTCACAGAGATCTGCCTGCCTCACAAGTGCTGGTATTAAAGACCTGTGCCATCAACATCTGGCCTCAGACACATTCTTTTCAAAAGTTAACAAAACCTAGTGAAGTGAACATCTGCCCATCTATCCATCTACTATCCATCTACTCATTCACTCCTCCACAACTAATACTAATATTCATACTTTGGGATACGTTGGAAGCTATAGGTTAACATATATAGGTATATGTAAATTAATTACATACATATATTTAAGTATGCACATATTTACACATATATACATGTTCATTTATATGAACACATGTACATGTATGTATATGTTTATATATAATACATATACACATATTTACAGAAGTATATATGCACAGAACATATACATATATGCACATTAATGCACATACTCACACATGAATGATGCTGGGGATCTAACCCAGTGTGCTTGGCAAGTGCTCTATTCCTGAGCCGCTAATATCAACCCAACAACATGTGTCTAGAAAAATTCTACCACAGAGGGAAAAAAACAGCAGAAAAAAGAAAGTCTTTTATTTCCTCACCTAAAATCAATGTTTAAAACAAGCAATGAGATTGTAGATTCTGATTTAATGCTCTGGGATGCTCCAAAGAGAGCCACAACCTCTCACCCTCCCGCTGTACATTTCATTTTGGTGACTGATTTTGCAGCCCAGCTCATCAATAGGTATTTCCACTCAGATTCACAGGCCTAGAATCTTCTTACTCTCATAAATCCAGAGTAAGTTTATGTTAAATTTTATATAACACTTTTTTTAAAAATCTAAAATTAAACTCCCAAATAAAATTATCTTTCATTTCCAATTTACTAAAAGTGGCTTTCTAGGTTAATACACACTATCATAACCATGTTACTTCATTTGGAGACAAATCTATTATCAATGAAAGAGTGGGAAGAAATGTACATTTACCTGTTTAATCATACCTGAATAAGGACTCTCTTGACAGCCAAATTTCATTCTGCTTCACAGTTTTCCAGGAAAAAAGCAGCAGCAGCAACACAGTGGACGCCATCAGAGAGGTGGCCCCGCACCTGCTCAGCCCAGCACAGAGCTTACTCAGTCCATGCACAAAGAGAATGCAGTAGCCCATGCTGGAACAAAGCAAATGGGCAAGCTCACTGAGGGTGAGAGGTCACAGTAGGTCAGGAAGTCTCTGTGTTAGGGGTTGCTGTGGGTAGAAGTGTCACTATGTTGATTTGCATTAGAATGGCCCTCACAGGCTCATACATTTGAAATCTTTGTCACCAGGGAGTGACACTATTTTAAAGTATTAAAAGGTCTGGCCTTGTTAGAGTATGTGTGGCCTTGGAGGAAGTAGCGAACTTTGAGGTTTCAGAAGCCCATGCCTGGCCCCCTCTCTTAGTCTATATATCAAGATGTAGCTCTTAGTCCTTGCTTGCATGCCACCATGATCCCCACCACGCTGATAATGGACTAAACCTCTGAACTGTAAGCAAGCAAGCCCCCAACTAAATGCTTTCTTTCCTAAGAGTTGCCTTGGTCATGGTGTCTCTTCACAGCAACAGAACAGTGACTAAGACAGTCATTGTGGGTTCGGCTCATTATGGATGGGCAGTTCCCAGGCATGCTATTAGGACAAAGACGCTTGTCATATGCTAGAGGAACACATATGAATTCCCCTGCCACAGACATATATAGGTTCTCTAAGGCATCACATTTTACACAGTGGCTCACTAGTTCTCCACATTGGTGTAAGTCATAGGCTAGAAGCCTCAGACAAGGAAGTCCTTCATGGTACCCAAGGGGATTCTCTGGTCCAGGATTCCTCATGCCTCCAACACAAGGTATGACAAGGTGTGTCTGAGTTCAGAGCCAGAGGCACTGCAGGTCCTACTGAAGCAGACAAGTGGACCATCTGGGCAGGATAGTAGTCACTGAGGACCAGAGATATGTCACCTACAGGGCCTCCCAGCTGACCAGTCAAGGCTCTTCTACTTTCCAAGTCCACCACAGCTGCCTCCTGAGCTGGATTTCAAACCTTATTCTCTTATGTAATTCTCATTACAGTTTCCATATTTGACCTTAAAGTTGAAGGGTTCCTCTACAAATCTTTGTTTCTGTAGATTGTATTGTGTTAATATTACTTAAGAGCCTAGTCATAATGGCAGCTTGAGTGTGTAAGGTTCCCTACTGCCTGTTCTCCTAACCCCAGACAGGTTCCCCCAACCCCCAAAGTAATCAGGATAATTCTGGGACCATAACAAGGTCCTTAGATTTTATTCTTTCCTGTATTATAACTTGTTTTTAAAAGAATGTTAATTTTTAATTATCATTGTGTGAGAGTGCCACTTGTGTGGAGGTCAGAGGACAACTTTGTGGAGTTGAATTACTTCACGGGTGCTGGGGATCAAGCTCACCTGAGGGCCAGTCCTCAATCATTATAATTTAATGAACATTATGTATATGTGACTATTAAAGACACCAAGAACTTATCAGTGAATAAACAAGACTGTAGTTATCCAGGAACATGGGGATGAAACAGTAAGTGAATGGGCCCATTAATACAGAGCAGGTGTTATGCTAAATGAGAAATCAAGCAGCAGAAAGATGGATCTTTCAACATGGATGGTCACACAAGATCCTGCAGACATTTGAGTAAAGACCTGAAATGCATGGGGCACATGCCAGGCAACCCTTTGCATTCTCAAGCTGATTATCTTCACTCTCCTCTACACAATGCAGTCTGCTAAGGGGTAGGGGCTATCGTCTTCATGGCCAGCAGCTTCTATACTTGACTCAGCACCATTGCTTTTCAATGTTACAGGTGCCATGGGCTCATAATCCAAGAAGATGGTGGTAAGGATGGTAAAGAAGGCTGGTGAGTTAGATCAGACATCTAGTGAGCAGAAGAACAATAAGACTAACCCGGCCAGGAATTCAGACTTGAGACCTCGCCCATATGCTGACCTGCTGTAGAGTTTTTGATATATCTGTGTACCCAGTCTCACTCTCCTCTTAGCTCTGCACTTGGAGACCTCACTAGTTGTGGGAGCCAGAGCTTCCTGTGACAGAGGAGCAGGAAGAAGAGGATGGAATCCCAACTGCCACCCAGCAGTGCACTAGTGTGGGCAGACAAGAAAATGAAGACAATGACTGACGTCATCACCAATCTGTATATCTGAGTATGCACGGGTACTTCCTCTGTGCCCAGCAATGTGCTAAGTGCTTCTTCTGAGCTTTCCACAGTATTTTCAGGACAAAGATAGTATTTTGTATGTTATCTAACTTGAGCTTCAAGTCCTTTGTGTCATTCATGTCCTAAGGGAAGAAACTAAAAACTCAGATGAGTTAAATAACTTACCTACAGCCCCAAAGCTAGCATTTAACAATCCAGAAATGCAGACTTTGACAGAATGCTAAAATTGATAGGCTTGCAAATTTCTTCTTTAGAAGGGTGGCCAGTAAATGGTGTAGCTGTTTTATATATTGGGGCTCACAAAGCATTATCCCCCAAGTGCCCTGGATTTACCTGCTAGCCTGAAGCAGCAACCTCAAAGTCTCTCTGACTTCCCCCATCCCACCTTCTCTTTCTCTTTTTTCTCAATCCTGTTTTCTCAGAAACACATGGAAGAGCTTTCTCATTCCTCTATCTACCTAAAGACTGGATCTACAAAATGGAAATACAATAGCCTGTAAACCCCTTAGGGATGCAACATAAATTTCTATCACAAAAGAGACTGAAACCAATCACCACACGGAGCTCTTTGTGCCAACCACTGTCTGCTCTTTGGGCCCCCACTAGTTTCTTCTCTAAGAGGAGAGAGCACAGAAGCTTTGACCTTCTCTTAGCTGAGTTACTGTGCTCTCTGTTGCACAATAATATATTTGTTTACCTTGTCTCCTATCAGTCTACTTATTGTCAATTCCCTTTATTGGACATAAATAACCAGACCTTTGAAGAGCAGAGGGTAAGTTCCCTTCATCTCTATGTAGGCCACAATGCCTCTGTCATTTCTCCTTCATGTTCTGTTTGTATGAAAGCAAGCACATACTGTGTACACGCATGGCCATGTCTGTGCTCCAACAAAATTTATTTGTAAGAACAGTAGAGAGCCAGACCTGACTCATGGGCCATACAGTTTGCTGACCCCTGCTCTGTGAGAATGAAGAAGAATTCCTCCTTATCATTTGGCATAGATTTTTGTATCAAGTAACATGTTTAACTAGTTTTTTCCCCAAAGTCCTTGAATTGACACATGGCTTCAGAAATGTTAAGCCACAGAAAATAATCTCTGCTAAGTTTGCAATTTCTTGAGAACTGTTTCATTCTTTCATACACAAACACTGCAGTGACTAACACACTCCTCCATTCTGAAACTTCATCCTTCAACATCTGTTTTAATGCAGTTCCCAGTAGCAGTCAAAAGAAACATGCTCTTTCCATTGCCCGGGGCAGGATGAGACCTCACAGAGAAAGTGGAAAATCAAGCAAATAAGAGCCTACATGCTTTTGTTTCCAGGGAGATGGAACCTGAGTCCACCTTGCTCTGGCTACCCTGGTCTGGATCCCCTGGGCTGCTGACCAGAGATTTCCACCCATGGCACACAGGAGCCCACACAAACCCAGCATTGGACAAAGTCAGAACCTGCAGAGCTACAAGACAATAGCTCAAATTTGGGAGTATTTCACAAACCTACAAAGCAAATGGTTGTACTTATTAGGATTCATTTTCTTCCTTTCTCTTTTTTTAGGAGAGGGGTGGGGAGGGAGAGGGGAAGGGAGAGGAATGTGGAGGTCTGAAAACAACTTCTGGGAGCAGATTCTCTCCTACCATGTGATTTACAGGAATCAAAATCAGATCATCAGGCTTGGAGGTATTATTGGACTTAGGGTCACAGACAGTTTTGGCCACCCATCTTCAGTAAGCCAATTAAAAGGCTAAATTAATAGTGAAAATCTGAAGAAAGTTTTAATCAACATGGTCACATGTGGAAGGACTTGGGAGGTGGCTAGGATCATAGGCTTACCACCAAGCACAACTCAAAGTCTACCTTTTAATTTGTGAACAAGCTCAAACGATCCATTGAGATTATCTACAGATAAAACTAACATTACAAGATGGACATAGCCCTTTAATTTTATCACTTTTGAATTCTCTATAGGGTCTAAAGAGGCACATCCTTTATTTCATTCTGCTCTACTGAAGTCTCTTCTCACATGACATCTCACAGTAAGTCTTTATCCCCATCTCATGGGTGCTATCCCTCACGTGGTTCAGAAGGAAAGTCAGGTCACATTAAGCTGAGAGCTGCAGGTAGCTAAGCCATTGGTGGCTACTCAGAAGCTGCCAGCTTCTAAGAGCACCCCACATCTTCCCAGTACGTAAGAGCAGCCCTACTTTTTCTCTATCTCAAATATTTAATGGAAAATTCTCCCAGAAGACTAAATTTATTTGGAGGCGAGAGTTCAATCACTCTAATAAAAGCATCCTAGTGGCCCTGCTAAGCAGCTCCCTGGCCCCTGGCTCCTAAGTTGAGATGGAAGGTTTCATTATTCGTGATTCTCTATGAAAGGTTAGTGTGTCATTTTCTAGTGTACCCTCAAGATGACCAGGGGCAAATGCCATTGGTTCCCATTCTGATAACTGACATGATTCTTCCTTGGGCCTTTGACGATACAATGCTTCCTTCCTCCTTCATAGTTTACCTAACAGCAGTAAGATTTATGAGGCCTTTCCTGTTAAATAAAGCAAGTCTCTGATGTTGGACAAAATCCTTGGTCTACATTTCAACCATGATACTTGTTGATATTTGGCAAATTACTTAAATTCACCAGCTCTTATTTCCTTCCTTTGTAAAGGGACATGATTTAATGTCACACATGCCCACTGCACATTAAATAATAAATGGTAACATTAAGATTCTTGGCTATAATATTAGAAGTAGGCACTTAGTTTCTGCTAAACAAAGTGGAAGGGAAGGAATCTGTAAGATCTGAGCATGTTATAGGTCACAACAGTTGTCTCTGCATCAGGCTCCTGTAAACACAGCACAGTGTTGAGACCTCAGGTGACTAGTAAAGAGAGGATGTGCAGGGTCTCAGGTACAGACCATCTGAAGCTTCAGGATGAAGGAAAGGGAACTCCTGAGCAATCAGAGAATCAGAAACACAATCCAGGATGAGTAGTTTAACCACTTGGAGGCTTAGCTGTATGTTATGGGATTAATACTACCTACATACCTGCTTCAAAGGAAAGCATGAAATAATGTATATGAACATGTTTCAGAAACTGAGTAAAACAGGAGGAGCCACATTGCCATGCACAGTGTTTTCCTGTCTGTGAATGCTTTTGCTGTAATTACTTTGTGATGGTTTGTATATGCTTGGCCCAGGGAGTGGCACTATTAGAAGGTGTGGCCCTGTTGGAGTAGGTGTGTCACTATGGGTGTGGGCTTTAAGACCCTCATCCTAGTTGTCTGGAAGCCAGTATTCTGCTAGCAGCCTTCAGATGAAGATGTAGAACTCTCAGCTCCTCCTGTTCCATGCCTGCCTGGATGCTGCCATATTCCTGCCTTGATGATAATGGACTGAACCTGTAAGCCAGCCCCAATTAAATGTTGTTCTTTTGAGTTGTCTTAGTCATGGTATCTGTTCACAGCAGTAACAACCCTAAGACAGAAGTTGATACCAGAAGTGGGGTACTCCTGTGACAACCTGACCATGTTTTGAGGAGGACCATGGAAGGACTTCAGAACTTTGGGCTAGAAGAGCCATTTAGTATTAAGAGCTTTGGGGGATGTTCTCTAGTAACTTGGAACATAATGTTGAGAACAGTGGAAACAATGGAGACCTGGTTTGTGGAATTTTCAGAGGGAAGATTAAAGACTCTTATCAGGGCCATTGCTATTTCGACTGTGAAGATTCTGTGGTTTTGGTTAGCTGTGGCTGAAGAATGAGGTGGGATTAACAAGATACCAGAACTACTAAATCGAAATCTTTGCATTACTGGGATGATTGATGCTGGTTAGCTGGAGCTAAGAAATTAGCAGTGATTAAGAGGAGACCAGCACCACTGAGGTGAAATCTTCTGGGAAGTATTTCCTGAGAGCACAGAGAAGCTGTGTTCCAGAGTTAGCTACAATTGTACCTTGTGTTGGCAGCCAGACTTGGTAATGTATAAGAGTCACTTAGGTGGTACTGCTTTTGAAACATGAAGGGGTCATGAAGAGCAGCTGATCCTTGGTACTATGAAAGGCCAAGAGAGATCATTGGTGAAGATGCAGCCTCAGTAGTAGTTGAAGGCCCAGGACTGAAGGGGTCATGTAGGGAAGATGAGGCTTAGCACTATGAAAAGAGCCTATGAGAGGCTATTTGTGAAAGTGCAGTCCAGTTGTAGCAGAAGACAGCAGTGTTTTGGAGAAGCTAGAACCATGAGACAACCACCAAGGACACAGTAGCAGCAGTGGAGTAGAGGCAGCTGGAGCCTAGAAGATAAGGCACGTGCTACAAAGGGCAGAGCTGGAGAAGTGACCCAAGCCCTTAGAAGATTGTGAGTGGATCCCAGACATTGGATAAAGAGTTTGCTTTTGCTTTTGATTGTGACAGTGCCCTGATATTTTTCTCTCTTGAAGTAAGAAAGTATTCTAGTAGAGTCCACAGTTAAGAGACTTTGAATGGTAAAGAGACTTTGAATTGTAAACAACTTTGAATTTTAAAAGAGATTGGATATTTTAAAGGGATTGAAATTTTAATATGTAAAGACCGTGGGACTTTTAAAGTTATTTAGATCTTGGGGATCAATAAAAAAGTATGGGTTGAGGCTTAATATCGATGTGTTTGTGTGTCAAGTTGACAAGGGGTCAGTTGTACTGCCTGGTTTTGTGTGTCAACTTGACACAAGCTGGAGTTATCACAGAGAAAGGAGCCTCAGTTGAGGAAATGCCTCCATGAGATCAAGCTCTAAGGCATTTTCTGAATTAGTGATCAAGCAGGGAGGGCTCGGCCCATTGTAGGTGATGCTATCCCTGGGCTGGTAGTCCTGGGTTCTGTAAGAAAGCAAGCTGAGCAGGTCAGGGGAAGCAAGCCAGCAAGCAGCATTCTTCCATGGCCTCTGCATTGGCTCCTGCCTCCAGGTTTCTGCCCTGTGTGAGTTTCTGTTCTGACTTCCTTTGGTGATGAACAGCAATGTGGAAAGTATAAGCTGAATAAACCCTTTTCCCCCAACTTGCTTCTTGGTCATGATGTTCTGAGCAGGAATACAAACTGTAAGATACCCTTCACATGGTTAAAGCATGTGATTACAGCTATAGATAAACTCAGTTTATTAAAGTCCTGCTTAAACAAAGCATCTGGTTTACAGGTGTCTTAGTCAGGGTTTCTATTCCTGCATAAACATCACGACCAAGAAGCAAGTTGGGGAGGAAAGGGTTTATTTGGCTTACTTCCATATTGCTGTATATCACCAAGGAAGTCAGGACTGGAACTCAAGCAGGTCAGGAAGCAGGAGCTGATGCAGAGGCCAAGGAGGGATGTTTCTTACTGGCTTGCTTAGCCTGCTCTCTTATAGAACCCAAGACTTCCAGCCCAGGGATGGCACCACCACAAGGGGCAATTGAGAAAATGCCCCACAGCTGGATCTCATAGAGGCACTTCCCCGACTGAAATTCCCTTCTCTGTGATTAACTCCAGCCTGTGGCAAGTTGACACACAAAACCAGCTAGTACAACAGGACAATTCTAACCATTTTAAGAACTCTCATGAAAAATATCTTTGAAACTACAATCTTACCTGTACAGTAGTATTTGCTTCAATTATTGTATTGATCTACTGGTGTATATGGTATAAATGTCATTCAATGTAAGACAGACAGGTAGTAGATGAAATATATGTGGTCATATACTTATATTGACATTCATATACCTCAGAAATAAACACATATGCAAATCTTCCCTTGTACAAGCTTAGTGTATGTGTCCCCAACAAGCTCACATTTAACACTTTTTAATCATATGGGGTGATTCTTTTCTTCCACCCAGACTCACACTCTTGAACTTCTGCCTTCCCTGATTCCTACACAGTTTGTGCCCTTCTCTGCTCATTCAGGCTCTCCTGCCATAGCTGGCTGATATGCTTTCTAGTCCTAGAATGGAAGGACCACAACCTGCAATGCAGGTGAACAGTCAACTGCTTGCTATACATTGCCTGAGAGATTTCATCAAGCATTGTTGCTTCATCAATTCTATGAAAATTTTATGGTGTTTTGTTTTGATTTGTTTATTTTTTGAGCCTTCTACTGTCTTTTTATATAAAATGCAAAAAGATTTCCATAAAATTATATGCTTCTCTTGGAGTCAGAATAAAAGAGCAAAATTTCTATGAAAGTATGACTTTAGCCCCAGACTCCCTTGCCTGCTCAAACATGATGTGCACAAAAGTGGCATTTATCAGAGCAAGAAAATGTTATTTCAGTGTGTTTTGATGGCAAAACTCTAACCCCAGAAGCCAAGCAAATAGCCAAGTTCTGTCTCTTTTATCCAAAAATTTCTGGCAGCAAATAAGAAGGCGGCTTTTTTCTGGGTTAGCCTAGATGGAGAACAGAAGCCATGGAGTTTGAGTGGCTTATGCATTGTTAATCACAAAGGAGGAAGATAAAGGGGCACTGTGAGTCAGGCTCAATCTGGCTTTTTCTAGTAAAATAGACAAATCAGTCCCTGCAGGCTGCTGAACACAGACACGCTTCTAGGAGGCTGGATTGGGCTTCTCTGTAGTCAGATAGGAGCACCCAAGGCCAGTGGTTGCATAACATCATAAAACAAGCATACAATGGGTAGGAAGCTCACTTTCTCCAGGAACACTGACAGCTAGGCATCCTTTCCTTCCTCTCATTTCTTTTTCTTCCCTTTCTCCTTTACTCCTTTCTTTTAAATATTAGTGAAATCAAGTTTTCCTTTGTGGGTCCCTAGTCCATATTACTTGAAAGGAAACTTGAGAACAATTTCATTGGACTTTGGGAGAAAAACAATAGGGCAGACAAGCTTCAATCCTTGTTGTCAGAAGGAAGGGGATGGAAGAGAAAGAGGGAGAGGGAGAGGGAGGAAGAGAGAGGTGGGGAGAGAGGGAGAAAGGGAGAGAGAGAAAGAGATCATTTGAAAACAAGTTAGTGTGTGTGTGTATGTGTGTGTGTATGCAGGCATTCACATGTGCATGTTTCTTCAGACAAAGAGTGAGAAGTCCCAAAGTGTCAAAGAAAGCATGTGCATGCTTTGAAAAAAGGGATAGAAAAAAGAAATAGAAAGTTATACTTCTATGAGTAACTCAGAAAAACAAGCAAATTTAAGAGCTATGTGGCAGGGGCTCTGTGAGTGACTGCACAGGACTAGTGTTTTGGAGAAGGCAAGTGCATTATCTTGTTAAAGGGATAATTATTCTTTCCATTTCCTTAGCAAGGCTTTAGGTATCACACTCTTCCTGAGGGCTAGTATCTTGGTGAGGTGAATGACAGGCCCATCTACGTTAACTTTTTTTTTTTTTTTAAGCTGCATTAACTCTAAACAGGGGAGACAATAAGGTAAAATATTCTAATCTTTGGAGCTGATGAGAACGTCATGTTTCCTTTGAGAGCCAGAGGTAAAGTCTACTCTTTTAACCAGGAGCTAATAGCTTTCCCTTCAATAACCCTCTCCCTGGGCATCATTCCATAACAACTTTAAGACTGTAACAAATCCTCAAGAGCTGAGACCCTAGCTGGGTATGGTGCTGCATGCCTATATATTGGTAAAGTACATGGGAAAGTAGAAGCAGGCAGATCTCTCTGAGTTCAAGGCCAGAGTGGTCTACATGCTAAGTAAGTTCTAGGCTGGCCATTGCTACATAGTGAGACCCTGGGGGGGAGGCGAGGGGACGAGAGGGGAGGGTAGGAGAGGGAAGGAAGAAGGAGGAGGAGGGAGAAGAGGAGGAGGAGGAGGGGAGGGGAGGGAAGGGAGAGAAACATAAAATATATATAACCATATGGAAATCGAAACTGCTCACTAGACCCTTCTAGTAAGGGTCTGCAATCTCATACCTCCAGAGGTCATTCACCAAGAAGCCAGAGCCCGCTTCTAGCATTTCTTGCCTCTGGCCATGTCCAGTCTCTGGTCAGGGACATGAAAGGTGCTACTGCTTTGTGGGTTCTTGCACTAACCTGCATGACTGTTAAGCCTCTCATCCTCATCACTTCAACTCACATAGGGTTATGACTAAGAACTCAAGCGAGGGCTTGAGTCACCTGACTTTCTAGCAGCCCCAGGACCATGGCTCAAGAGTAGGAAGTCACCCGACCTCCAAGAGGCTTTGGCCTCTACTAAGACTCTATCTGCAGGGGCTGTAGCCAGGCTGGGCACAGTGGTAACAGGGACAACAGTCTGTAGCTGTAGACAATCTGCTCTACTCGGCTGGCAGCTTCTGCCCCAATTTTGTGGATTCTGGAATGAAAGGTGCGCACACACACACACACACACACACACACACACACACAGCCTTATATTTAATATGTCCTAAGCAGCTCAATGGCAGGGCAACTTCCAAACCTCCACACGGCTAATATACTCTCCCCTCCAATATTCCTGAATTATTACTTACTAAAACTTATATTCCATTTTGGCTGCTCTGGCCTGCATTCCCCCTGGGTTGCAATCCCTGATTCTTACATGTTGGTTGTCTCTCTGTCTTGCACTTTTCAGGCCTGAGCTTTCTGCTTCCCTGTCATGGTGGTTCTTCTTCCTTTGTCCTGCATTCCTCGCCTGGGAATCCTCAAAGTCCCGCCCCGCCTATGTCTCCCTGGGCAGTCATTGGCCACCGGCAACTTTAGTAACCATTAAAAGCCAACTAGGAACAGGGACCCTCAGCATCTTACATCCAGGATGATCTGATTCCCATGTAATTTTGTGGACTGAACCAACATAAGTAGCAATCTACAACCACAGTCACTGATGGGAAGGAGCATCCCTCAGTGGTGGTGCTGCGAGGTACCAAGCCAGGACCTCCGAGAAGAAAGGACAGTCATCTTCTGGATGATTTTAGGCTCTACTGAGTTTAACATAAATAAATCCAGGCTAGTTCTCAGAGGCAGGCACTTGCTCTGGGAAATACTGGTCTTCTCTTTATAATGCAGTTTTATTTTCACCTGAATCAGACCACCTAAAGCAAGAGGGCATTCTGAAACTCTGCTAAGCTTGGCTTAGCTCTTAGAGCAGGCAGTTTATGTTTTGTCTTACAAAGCTGTCCCTGGGCTGACTCTAGTCAAGGGTAACCTTGAACTAATTTTCCTGCCACACTTCCCAAGTGCTGGGACTATAAGTGCATACCACCAAGTTTTTCCTTTTAAAAATGAGAAAATCTGATATAAAAAGGCTTCACACCCTGTTCAAGGTCACATGACTAGTAAAAGTCAGATCAAGACTGTCTCCTGATTCAGTGACTTTCTATGTATTTGGAAAAGTGGCCTTGGAACAGTGACACTGAATAAGATGACACACAAGCTAAAACAAAGGGCAGTATTGCAACACTAAGCATCATGTAAGCCACAACTAAACATCCTTTGTGATTTTAAAATCATTTTCCCCAAAGATAATTTCTTTAAAGATTAACTCCTGCTTTGTAAATTAAAAGGGGGAAATAAAGAAGATACTAAGCATAGTAATATCAGCTAATTCATCAAGTGTTAAAATATCACAGTTATAATTATAAAACACATTAGGTCAATGATAGTATGGGAAGCCACTGCTGTTTATATCCTGAATATAGGAATCATAATCCCTCATCAACTGTGAGGCTTTCACCTCTCAACTTGTGAGCTACAGCACACAAGCAAGAGCAAATAGGGTCCAACCCACCCTTCCCCACAGGTGAGCCTCTCAGAGCTACAGTGCATGGCTGACCTGCTCCCACACCTTTCCACAGTTGAAGGAATGACACTGAGGTTCAGAAGGACAACAAGGTCTTACACAGGACTGTCTCTCTGGAGCTCCTGGGGCTTGTGCAACCAGTCGGGGTAATTACCTAGGCATGTACAGGACTCTCTCGGCCACCACAAAGCCCACCCTGAAGAAGAGGTTGCTGGCTGGAATAAACGGGAACACGAGGAACAGCAAGCCGGCCAACACTTCCTTGTGCTCCAGCCTCTGAAACACACAACAGGGAAAGAACACATGGATCTCTACTCAACTGTGCCTCAGATGGCAAGTCACCATCTGACTCTCAGATTCTTGGTAATGACCAAATGGACACATCAGAGAGCTAAACTGACCACAGAAAGACCTGCCTAGAGGTGCTAGCCTGCCCAATACACACCTGTCACCAGAGACATCTGAAATGGGCCCAGTAGGTAGTGACCACTGACCACTGCTTGAGAAGGTGCTGCTCAGCCTGTCTCCACCCCTCCCCCATAGCCTCAGGACTATACAGAGGCAAAGCAGTTAGGCAGAGCTAGGCACTGAGATACAGTGGTAACCTTTCTTAGAGAAGAGGCCAAAAGGGTCACTAGCAGGAGCCAAGCTTTGCATAGAAGAAATGCTCTTCTAATGGTAAAATTGAGGGTGCCAGTAGGGGCAGCTGAATTATAAGCTTCTTTGTAAGTTTCTTGGTACCTCTCAAACTAAAGCAGATTTTTATTTGAGTTGATTTGGTTGTTTGTTTGCTAGAGAAAAGAACTACCTCTGTCTCTCTGTTTCCCTCTCCCTCCCCTTCTCCCTCT